>NC_086003.1:12177356-12478707 GCF_030014385.1 Trichomycterus rosablanca | reverse complement strand
CAAGGCCAGCACGTAGTTCTCTGAAATAAGACACAGACTGATTTCTATAACCTTGTCATTGCTCCACCCCTTAATCCCTGGTTTAGCCTGGATACTAAAGTGACACGTGGACATAGAAAAAGTATCAACTGCCATAGGATGCAGATCTGGTGCGACTCAATGCCTTAATCAAGCTGTTATCTATGTTTGTAGTTTTGGGATTTCAGTGATGTCTGTAACATTATCTTTATGGTATTTTTCTAGGTCAACAATATACAGTACTGCGCAAAAGTGTTAGGCCACCAATATCTTTGTTGTCCATTTTTATTCCATATTTATATTTCTCTATATTAGGATATAAACAAAAAATACATTCACATTTCGGCAATTTAGCAGACGCTTTTATCCAAAGTGACTTACAGTACTGAGACATTATATTGTCTAAGCAACTGAAGATTAAGGCCCTTTCTCAAGGGCAAAACAGTGGCAACCTGGTGGTGGTGAGGCTTAAACCAGTGACCTTTCGATTACTAGTCCAGTACCTTAACCACTAGGCTACAACTGTACACAAAACGGCTTCTACAGGTAAAAGTCAGTATTTAGTGTAACCTCACTTGGCACTAAGCACATTTTGAACCCCTGACCTCCCTTGGCACTAAGCACATTTTTCTTTAACCAGGCAACCTCTAAAATATTCAGGTCTAGACTTTGTGGAGGCCAGTCCATGATCGTCAGTGTTTTATTAGCTGCTATTTTCTCTCCAAATATGATTTTACTGCATTAGCAGTGTGCTTGAGATCGATATCATGCTGAAAAACAAAACCATTCCCAATCAGTTGCTTTCCAGAAGGAATGGCATGATGAATTAAAACCTGTCTGTACTTTTCAGCATTCATGATCGGACAATATCGCTAGGGCTGGCATACTGTGTATCGGTCCAATATTGCCCCAAATCACTGAATCGGATATCGGAAGGAAAAAAATTTGTAATCCGATCCGATACTGTTGCTTAATGTAAATGACATTTAATGTAAATAACACTTAATGTAAATAAGGTCAGAAGCAAATAACACACGAAGATACGTTCCAACAGAGTGCCGCTTATTGCCAGCTCACTTGGCAATGGGGTAACTGCCACAACAAGGTGCATCTTGATGACATCATTAACATGTGCCACTGATCTACAACTCATCCACAACAGCCATTCAGAAATTAAGTGATCTACTTCAACTTTTAGCATTAAAAAAAAAATCATCTACTACTGCCACATCTAAAAACACTGTTTAAACACAATAAAAATCACTTTATAAATGATAAATCGCTCACCTGAGATAAAGAAAACCTGTCTTGTCCCGGCTTGGAGATCTCTCACATCCTCAACCATTAATCCATTAGTGTTATGAAATAAAACAAACTACACCGTTTCCCGTTTAGCCACAGATGTCCTCTTCAAAATCCAGCAGGGTTTAATAATCTAAAAACATGACAGAACTTTAATGGAAAATCTCAACTCTGCATCAATTCTAATTGGTCCATCGCATTTGATTGACATCCACATCTTCCAATTGTAGACACTTTGGACGACACGCCGTAAAGCGAGATGTGTCACGTGAACAACAGCTCGAATGTAAGTGAAACCAAAAATGCTGCTAAATGTTCTGTGTGTAAAAGTTAAAATAAAAACAGCAGTTTTGCAGAAGTGTGATGTTGTAGGTTCTGTATTTATTCCTTTAGAATATTTGCTTTACAGTCTGAGCATTGTTATTTAGATAGCTAGTTTAACCATGGTGCATTGAGACATGTATTATTACTGCTTAGTTGTTTGAGAGGAGAAATGATGGTATCGGATTGGTATCAGTATCGGCAGATACTCAATTTGCAGTATTGGTATCGGACATGAAAAAGTGGTATCAAGCCAGCCCTAAATATCGCCAACACCACTAGTGGAAATACAGCCCCAAACCTTTCATTAAGGGCCACAAGCACTCATTCTTCTATCTCTCCTCAACATCTTCTTCTCACATATTGTCGATGACTGGACCCAAACATATCAAACTTGGATTCATCACACTATAAGATTTTTCCCAACTGATCTTTATTCCGATCTTTGTGAGCTTTAGCATATCTTAGCCATTTTACCCTGTTCCCATCCTTAAAAGTGGTTTCTTGGCTGATTGCCTTTCAAAAAGACCAATCCTGATCAAATGTCTTCAGACTGTAGACGGCATTTAGTGTTTAACTGGTGGCCAAAACTGAAAGTGCTGTTACCACTACTGAACTGGTGGTTAGTGGTGTGGCACAGATGTGGTAAAAAAAAAAAAGTCTTATAAAACAACTGAGAACTGATCATTGGCTTCCATTTTAATTGAATAGAAATTCTTGTTATCCTTGGTAACCCTAAACATTTAACAGATGCAGTGAAAGAAACGTAGGAAATAACAAAGGAATAAAAAAGAACCAAAAAGACACTTATTTTGTGTTCATTTCTTATAAGATTTGAGTGTTACAAAATCTCCAGTCCAGAGTAAATACAGCTAAAGGCAGAGTACACAAAACAGGGTAGAAATAAAAAAATATATAATGTTTATAAGGAAAATTACTATTATATTGTAATAGGACAAATTCTAACTATACAGAACCAGCAATAAGATTGTAGTGTATACAGGTCAATAAAAACTACTATTATTGGCTAAAGGCTAAATTAGTTTGATTAGGCTCTGAAGCTTATCATGATTGGATCACCTCATGAGGTACTAATTAGTGACCATGTTGGGCAGAGGTCAGTGCATAGGAACAACAGTAAACTGATAATATCATCAAGCTGCTGACAAAACAGAGCCAGGTTGCTTTTTCAGCACTTTTTATTTGTATTGTTAAATGAATTGTACAACCCCAAATCAGAAAAAGTTGGGACAGTATGGAAAATGCAAATAAAATAAAAATGCAGTGTTCCTTACATTTACTTTGACTTTCATTTGATTGCAGACAATTTGTACCCAATATATTTCATGTTTTGTCTGCTTAACTTCATTTCATTTGTTAATATACCTCCATTCCTGCATTTCAGACCTGCAACACATTCCAAAAAAAGTTGGGACAAAGACAATTTAGGACTAGTAATAAGGTGAAAAAACTAAATAATGATGTGATTTCAAACAGGTGATGTCAACAGGTGATTGTTATCATGGTTTGGTACAAAAGCAGCATCCAGGAAAGGCTTTGATGAGCAAAGATGATCAGAGGATCTCCAGTTTGTCAACAACTGCGTGAGAAAATGATTGAAATGTTTAAAAACAATGAACCTCAAAGAAAGATGGGAAGGGATTTGCATATTTCTCCCTCTACAGTCATAATATCATTAAACCATTCAAGGAATCGGGAGGAATTTCAGTGCGTAAAGGCCAACGGCGCAAGCTTAAGCTGAACGCCCGTGATCTTCGATCCCTCAGACGGCACTGCATCAAGAACCTCCACTCAACAATAGCTGATATAACCACATGGGTGAGGGATTACTTTGGCAAACCTTTGTCAAGCACTACAATACAGAGTTACATGCACAAATGTCACTTAAACCTTTACTGTGCAAAAAAGAAGCCTTATGTTAACCATGTCCAGAAGCGGCGTCGACTTCTCTGTGCTCAGAGGCATCTAGGATGGACCATCACACAGTGGAAATGTGTATTGTGGTCAGATGAATCAGCATTCCAGGGTTTTTTTTGGAAAAAATGGACGCCGTGTGCACCGGACCAAAGACGAAAAGGACCATTTAGACTGTTATCAGCAACAAGTCCAAAAGCCAGGGTCTGTCATGGTATGGGGCTGTGTCAGTACCCTTGGCAATTTACACTTCTGTGATGGCAGCATTAATGCAGTAAAGTACATTGAGATCTTAGAGCAACATATGCTGCCTTCAAGACGTCATCTTTTCCAGGGACGTCCATGCATTTTTCAACAAGACAATGCAAAACCACATGCTGCACACATTACAAAGGCACGGCTGCAGAAGAAGAGGGTACGAGTACTGGACTGGCCTGCCTGCAGTCCTGACCTGTCCCCAATAGAAAGTGTGTGAAGAAATTTGAAACGAAAAATGCGACACAACAACCCCGTACTATTGCAGGCCTGAAATGCAGGAATGGATGTTTATTAATAACTGAAATGAAGTTCACCAGATAAAACATGAAATATCTCAGGTTCATCCTGTCTGCAATCAAATAAAAGTCAAAGTAAATGTAAGAAACTTAATAACACCACTCGATTCATTTTTTCTTCAGCTTTGCAACCTCTCTGTTCCTTATGGTAGTATTTACAACACTGATGTTTGAAATGCAGGCAGGCCAGTGTAGCACCTGCACTTTATAAACATGCATCCATGTCATAGTAACACATGATGTGGTGTTTACATTTACAGCATTTTATCCGAAGCAACTTACAATTATGACTGAACACAATTTGAGCAATTGAGGGTTAAGGGTCTTGCTCAGGGCCCAACAGTGTATACTTGGCAGTGTTGGGTTTGAAGCGGCAACCTTCTGATTGATAGTCCAGTACCTTAAACACTGCCCTACAATATATACACACATGTACAGTACAATGAAATTCATTTTTCCACTTAGCCCAGCTAATTTTGAAGCTGGGGTCAAAGTGCAGGGTCAGGCCATGCTTACAGTGGCTGTATGGTAGAGCCAGGATTCAAACACTCAACGTTTTGATTAATAGCACTGAATTCCAGTGCCAGTGTTGTTGACACCTGGGCAACCAGAATCCTTTCTGTTTGGAGTTTGCATTTTCTCCTTGTGTCCATGTGGGTTCCCGCCGGGTGCTTTGGGTTCCTACCACAAGTCCAAAGACATGCAGTTGTCAGGCCAATTGGAGCTAATAAAATGTCCAAAGTGTGAGTGTGTGTTTGCCTTGTGATGGACTGGCAACCTGTTTCCTGCCTGTCATCCAATGGATCAGACCAACCTGAGATATTTCATGTTTTGTCTGGTCCTGCATTTCAGGCCTGCAACACATTCCAAAAAAAGTTGGGACAGTGAAGCATTTACCACTTTGTAATGTTGCCATTCCTTTTCACCACACTTAAAAGACGTTTTGTACCGAGGAGACCAAGTGATTTAGTGTTTCAGCTTTTATTTTGTCCCATTCTTCCTGCAAACACGTCTTAAGATGTGCAACAGTACGGGGTCGTCGTTGTTGCATTTTTCGTTTCAAAAGTCTCCACACATTCTCTATTGGGGACAGGTCAGGACTGCAGGCAGGCCAGTCCAGTACTCGTACCCTCTTCTTCCTCAGCTATGCCTTTGTAATGTGTGCAGCATGTGGTTTTGCATTGTCTTGTTGAAAAATGCATGAACGTCCCTGGAAAAGACGACGTCTTGAAGGCAGCATATGTTGCTCTAAGATCTCAATGTACTTTTCTGCATTAATGCTGCCATCACAGACGTGTAAATGACCTTTGCCAAGGGCACTGACACAGCCCCATACCATGACAGACCCTGGCTTTTGGACTTATTGCTGAGAACAGTCTGGATGGTTCTTTTCAGATCAGAATCAGAAAAAGAAGACCTGGAATGCTGATTCATCTGACCACAATACACGTTTCCACTGTGTGATGGTCCATCCTAGATGCCTCCGAGCCCAGAGAAGTCGATGCCACTTCTGGACATGGTTAACATAAGGCTTCTTTTTTGCACAGTAAAGTTTTAGAGGGCATTTGTGCATGTAACTCTGTATTGTAGTGCTTGACAAAAGCTTGCCAAAGTAATCCCTCACCCATGTGGTTATATCAACTATTGTTTTTTCAACTCATTACTAGCCCTAAATTGCCCCTGTCCCAGCTTTTTTTTGGAATGTGTTGCAGGTCTGAAATGCAGGAATGGAGGTATGTTAACAAATGAAATGAAGTTGAGCAGATAAAACATATCTTGGGTTCAAACAGTCTGCAATTAAATAAAAGTCAAAGTGAATGTAAGGAACACTGCATTTTTATGCTATGACCCCAGACAATCAACAGTTATCATAAAAAATGTTTATATGTATGCACACACACATGCATGCAAACACACCAACACACATAGCAGCTGCACATGGAGAGCCCATGTGACTATGTTCTTAGGCCATATGAGCCTCTCTCTTTCTCTCTCTCTCTCTCTCTCTCTAGCTTCATCCAATTCAATTGTAGGACAAACACCAGAGATCCCGTACTGTCATAAGCTGTCAAACACACACAGATGCACACACACTAACATGCTATGCACTGCACAACCAAGCATGTAAAAGGATGCAGTGCTTCTTCCTTCCTGGATTAGCAGTTTAGCAATATTTTATCATCCACATAAAGCAGACTCTCCCCATTAATGTCTGCACTTTCTCTACCATCTCTGCACTGCTCTGTTATTGCCCGGTTGGCTTAATTGCTAGCAATAGCCACACTATAGTTACACTATTGTTACATGATCTCTTTGTAACAGCTTGTTCTTTCACCCCCACTGACCTCTGGGAAAGAACATGTTGTACGAAAGTTGTGTGTCTCTGTCTCCGTCATATTGGAAATCTGAAGAGGATATTTGTTGTTATATAAGAGAAACAAAAGCATCGCTGGCCTCTCATGAAATTAAACAGGTAATCTTGCATCACTAGAGTTTATGGAAAATTACAAAGTGAGAAAGACTGAATTGTAAGTAAATAAATTAGTAAATGTGGTTATGCATGGAAACTCTTTTTGACATGGTTCAGCCTTCCCTAACATCACACAGTATAATAGATAAACATAATAGATGTCTAGCCTGGATCAATCACATAACAATATGCATATAAATGAAATGAACAGGATACACATGCAAACACAGTCACATGTAAGCAGATTAAAACATGTTCTTTTTAAATTCAATTTAATTTAATTCAACTTTTTTGTCATTATAACAATACAGGGTTGTACAGTATAATGAAACACTTTCAGGTAACTTCTCTGGTGCAGATATACAACCCCAAATCAGAAACATTTGGGACAGCATGGAAAATGCAAATAAGCTTACAGGTCCTGGGTTCAATCCCCAGGTGGAGCGGTCCAGGTCCTATCTGTGTGGAGTTTGCATGTTCCACCCGTGTCTACGTTCCACCCGTGTCTTTACTCCAGGTGCTCTGGTTTCCTCCCACAGTCCAGAGACATGCAGGTGAGATAAATTGGAGATACAAATTTGTCCATGACTGTGTTCGATATAACCTTGTGTGAACTAACAAACCTTGTGTAATGAGTAACTACAGTTTCCTGTCATGAATGTGACTGAAACAGGCTGCTCAGGTGGCGCAGCAGTAAAAACACACGCTGGAACCATGGCTGGGATCTCGAATACATCGTATCGAATCTCAGCTCTGCCTATCGGCTAAGGCTGAGCGGCCACATGAACAACGATTGGCCTGTTGTTTAGATATGGGCGGGACTAAGCCGGATAGGGACTCTCTCATGACTGGTGCAATTACATATACAGTGTATCACAAAAGTGAGTACACCCCTCACATTTCTGCAAATATTTTATTATATCTTTTCATGGGACAACACTGTAGAAATAAAACTTGGATATAACTTAGAGTAGTCAGTGTACAACTTGTATAGCAGTGTAGATTTACTGTCTTCTGAAAATAACTCAACACACAGCCATTAATGTCTAAATGGCTGGCAACATAAGTGAGTACACCCTACAGTGAACATGTCCAAATTGTGCCCAAAGTGTCAATATTTTGTGTGACCACCATTATTATCCAGCACTGCCTTAACCCTCCTGGGCATGGAGTTCACCAGAGCTGCACAGGTTGCTACTGGAATCCTCTTCCACTCCTCCATGATGACATCACGGAGCTGGTGGATGTTAGACACCTTGAACTCCTCCACCTTCCACTTGAGGATGCGCCACAGGTGCTCAATTGGGTTTAGTCCATCACCTTTACCTTCAGCTTCCTCAGCAAGGCAGTTGTCATCTTGGAGGTTGTGTTTGGGGTCGTTATCCTGTTGGAAAACTGCCATGAGGCCCAGTTTTCGAAGGGAGAGGATCATGCTCTGTTTCAGAATGTCACAGTACATGTTGGAATTCATGTTTCTCTCAATGAACTGCAGCTCCCCAGTGCCAGCAACACTCATGCAGCCCAAGACCATGATGCTACCACCACCATGCTTGACTGTAGGCAAGATGCAGTTGTCTTGGTACTTCTCACCAGGGCGCCGCCACACATGCTGGACACCATCTGAGCCAAACAAGTTTATCTTGGTCTCGTCAGACCACAGGGCATTCCAGTAATCCATGTTCTTGGACTGCTTGTCTTCAGCAAACTGTTTGCTGGCTTTCTTGTGCGTCAGCTTCCTTCTGGGATGACGACCATGCAGACCGAGTTGATGCAGTGTGCGGCGTATGGTCTGAGCACTGACAGGCTGACCTCCCACGTCTTCAACCTCTGCAGCAATGCTGGCAGCACTCATGTGTCTATTTTTTTAAAGCCAACCTCTGGATATGACGCCGAACACGTGGACTCAACTTCTTTGGTCGACCCTGGCGAAGCCTGTTCCGAGTGGAACCTGTCCTGGAAAACCGCTGTATGACCTTGGCCACTATGCTGTAGCTCAGTTTCAGGGTGTTAGCAATCTTCTTATAGCCCAGGCCATCTTTGTGGAGAGCAACAATTCTATTTCTCACATCCTCAGAGAGTTCTTTGCCATGAGGTGCCATGTTGAATATCCAGTGGCCAGTATGAGAGAATTGTACCCAAAACACCAAATTTAACAGCCCTGCTCCCCCTTTACACCTGGGACCTTGACACATGACACCAGGGAGGGACAACGACACATTTGGGCACAATTTGGACATGTTCACTGTGGGGTGTACTCACTTATGTTGCCAGCTATTTAGACATTAATGGCTGTGTGTTGAGTTATTTTCAGAAGACAGTAAATCTACACTGCTATACAAGCTGTACACTGACTACTCTAAGTTATATCCAAGTTTCATGTCTATAGTGTTGTCCCATGAAAAGATATAATGAAATATTTGCAGAAATGTGAGGGGTGTACTCACTTTTGTGATACACTGTACATTTTCAGCATGGTGGGGCTTGAACCGGCAACCTTCTGTTTACTAGTCCAGTATCTTAACCACTGAGCTATCACTGGCCCTTGTGTGGGATTACAACCTCTGCTGGCTGATTGATGGCGCCTGCACAGAGATGAGAAAAGAGTGCTGTCAGGGTGTGTCTCTCCGTACACAGTGCTGAGCTGCACTGCACTCGTCAAAGTGTAGGTGATAAGATGCATACGGCATGCTGCCCACGTGTCGGAGGGGGGGTGGGTTAGCTTCGTTCTCCTTAATCAGAGCAGGGATCGGCATTGGTGGAGAGGAAGCATGATGCAATCAGGCAAGAACCCGATAAAAGGGAAAAATACGCGATAAAAGGGAAAAAAAAGGGAAAAAAATGCATAAACAAAAATATTTTTTAAAAATGAATGTAATGTGTAAAACATGACGTTAAAATCCTAATAAACAAACAAACAAATAAGCTTACGCCCTTGGTCTTTACGCACTGAAATTCCTTCCAATCTTTCTTTGAGGTACATTTCAATGATTTTCTCACGCATTTGTCGACAAACTGGAGATCCTCTGTCCATCTTTGCTCATCAAAGACTCAGCCTTTCCTGGATGCTGCTTTTGTACAAAACAATGATTACAATCACTTGTTGGAAATCACATTAATATTTTGGTTTTTTCACCTCATTACTAGCCCTAAATTGCCCCGTCCCAACTTTTTTTTGGAATGTGTTGCAAATACGTGTACAAATACACAGTGTCACAGTTGTTATATTCACAAGTTCAAGCAAGGGTTATAGAGTTCCAGTTGGAGTATCTGTACTTTATCTGAGTTTTAAAATTTCTGTCAACTTTCACTTTTACCACCACATGGGCCGAAGGGTGAAAGGGAAGAAATTTTTCTATCCCATTCAACCAGTGTTAAACTAGCTGTGACTGTTCTGGACAGTCTATCTTGCCTCTGAATATCGTAGTCCAATCAGCGTCGAGTTGTGTACAGTACCGCCCCTTTTGGGCGATTTCAGTCTGATTGAAAATCGCCCAGATTGCTCTGATAGACTCTCATATTAAGACACTTTTTTTTAACTGTAGGCACTGCAATACAATCTTTATGGGTTCCGGGAGGGCTCGCACTTACGTGCTTGCGTCACATGTAACCTGGTGTAGCGATAACTGGAGCAGCTAGCAATCTCATGACTACTATTACCTCAGGATCTGCTGCACCAAAAATAAAATGCTATCTGATGAATTAAATTGTTAGTGTGAAGGCTTTACTTAATTTTATGATTAATGGTAAAGCTGGTCTCTCTCCATGTTCAAAGTTATTTGTGAGGGCAAACTGACAGATGACTTAAGATGTTAATTATTTAAGCTTTAATTTACCCAGTGAACGGGTCACCTTGGCCATCATCACAACAATTGCCCCCCCTGAGAGGTTTGGCAGGAGCCGCCATCGCTCCACTACATTTCCTAAGGAAAAAATTTAAACTTTTACTCCGATAAATTTGCCCTATGCAAATTCGTTACTCACTACTACAAAATAAAATGGAAAGAAATTTGGTAGCTAAATGATGTAAGATGTGTGACAGACTGCAAGCAAGCAGGTGTAGCGAATCTGTGATTTGCGCTTGTAAGTTAGATCAGTGGTTAAGCATGTTAATGCGCAAATGCAAACAAGTACAAGTGATGAATACATTTTGATTTCCACCCAACTCACATTATATTCCACTTGACGCAGAAATAGCGACCGCGCCTGCTACTCCGGTGACAAACAATGGTAGTGACAGACAGAAACAACTGTAGCCATATTTACAACAAATGTTTTTATACGTCTGAGTTATGCCTGTTACGGAAATATCGGCATGTCAGAACTTCAGAACCCCATTCAACCTCAAAAAAACATTTATGTAAGTTAAGAATGATTAACAAAGTAAAGCCGCAGAATCATCGATTATATTTGAATCACAGATATAATGTTCCACTAAATTTTGTTAGAGTTAATTCAGTGCCAAACTCTTGAAGACATGTCCATAATTTTCAAACACTGTTTATTGTATAAGTCTAATGGTGGCCAATAATTTCCTTCACGATAAATAATCTGTCTATCTACTCACATGCAAACACACGTATGCACTTATTCAAAGCTTGTATAGCAAACGTGGATATACACTGATCAGCCATAACATTAAAACCACCTCCTTGTTTCTACACTCACTGTCCATTTTATCAGCTTCACTTACCATATAGAAGTACTTTGTAGTTCTACATTTACTGACTGTAGTCCATCTGTTTCTCTGCATACTTTGTTAGCCCCCTTTCATGCTGCTCTTTAATGATCAGGACTCTCACAGGATCACTACAGAGCAAGTATTATTTAAGTGGTGGATCATTCTCAGCAATGCAGTGACACTGACATGGTGGTGGTGTGTTAGTGTGTGTTGTGCTGGTATGAGTGGATAAGACACAGCAATGCTGCTGGAGTTTTTAAACACCTCACCATACCTGTCAAGTCTTCCGTTTTGGCCGGGAAACTACCGTATTTTACCCCTCTTTCCCGCCGTCCTCCCGTATTAGTATTTTCCCGTAAATTTCCCGTATTACATTATAATTAGTGATGGGTCGGTCGTGAACGATCCGGCTCTAAGAGTCGGCTCTTTAAAGTGAACGACGGGATACGGCTCCTGATCGGGAGCCGATTCGGGGTTTTTTTCTGGGGGTTTTTTCCGGGAAAGGTGAGGAACATGAGTGAGAGGAAACAGTAAAGTTTGGACACGAGGAGCCCCTTTTACAGACCCACTGAACTGGTGTATTCAGTCTACCCACATCTTATACATGTGATGGCACATAGACTGTGTAATGTAGCAACATCTGTCCCCTCAAAGAGAATCTTTTCAAAAAAACAGGGCAGATGAAAACAGAAGGAGAAACAGGATCTTCGCTAAAGACTTACAAATACCTGGATGCTGCTTTTTTTTTTTTTTTGCACATTTTCATTTATACTTTGTTGAGTGATGCTTTGTTGATGTGTTCTTTTACTCTAGATGCAAATGTACAAATAATATACACAATCAGACCTTTTTGTTTAATTTCCTGGTTAAATAAAATAAAATAAATAAAATAAAATAATCAGACTTTTTTGTTTAATTGAGATGGGTCTTTGTTTTTGTATTTTATAATTTATTGTTGTAGCACTCTGTTCCATGTTGAGTATATAAATAAAACAATTTAAATAATAAACATTTGATACAATGTTTTTACATTAGTAATTAATTTTACATGTAATTTGGTAATAAATTAATTTAAGGAACAAAAAAAATCTAAGGAGCCACTTGGGAGCCGAAAGAGCCGGCTCTTATCAGTGAGCCGAGCCAAAAGAACCGGCTCTCTAAAAAGAGCCAGAATTCCCATCACTAATTATAATTTTAAAAAACATTCCTGTGCCTCTCCAAACTGAAATGCCACTTGCAGCAGCCTGGGTGGCAGTTCTCACGAGGTTAGTGCGGACAGCGGGAACAAACCTGGAGCAGGGAGAGATGGATGGATGCAAGGAGAGAGAGGGCATTCCTGCCAAAAAAGTAAAGACTGCATGTAAATATCTAGAGAAATGGGACATCGAATTTACCTTTCTAAAGAGGAGCAGGATGGGGCAGAGTTATGCATTCTGTAAGGTTTGTAACTGTGTTTTCATTTAGGCTGTATTATAAGAATTACATATGTAGGAATGTCCACAGCATTTCAGTGTCAACAAAGGTAGGCCTATCAGATTCTGATCATCTAATTGTAGTATGTAAGTGGTTCACAGGTGGTTATTTTAGATTTCTTGTAAACCTGTCTTAAAATGTAAGGGATACTGAACCTCGGTTGGGCTGGTGGGACGGCTCGAAGCGCGCGGCGGAAAATGTCCCTTATTTTTAAATCCAAAACTTGACAGGTATGCACCTCACTGTCCCTGCTGGATTGAGAATAGTCCACCAACCAAAAATGTATTCAGCCAACAGCACCCTGTGAGCAGCGTCTTGTGACCACTGATGGAGGTCTAGAAGATGACCAACTCAAACAGCAGCAATAGATGAGTGATTGTCTCTGACTTTACAGCTACAAGGTGGACCAACTAGAAAGAAGTGTCTAAAAGAGTGGACAGTGAGTGGACACGGTATTTAAAAACTGACACAGCGCTGCTGCGTCTGATCCACTTATACCGGCACAACACACACTAACACACCACCACCATGTTATTGTCACTGCAGTGCTGAGAATGATCCACCCCCTAAATAATACTTACTCTGTGGTGGTCTGGTGGGTGTCCTGACCATTGAAGAACAGCATGAAAGGGGGCTAAAAAGATATGTAGAGAAACAGATGGACTACAGTCAGTAATTGTAAAGCTACAAAGTGTTTCTATATGGTAAGTGGAGCTGATACAATGGACAGTGATTGAGGTGGTTTTAATGTTATGGCTGATTGGTGTAAGTATCAAACATTATTATTGTGTGTGTGTGTGTGTGTGTGTGTGTGTGTGTGTGTGAGTGAAACTGCCTTGCCTCAGTCTCATGAGCAGTGGGTGTGGTGTGTGTGTGTGTGTGTGTGAGAGAGAGATAGCCTGAACTGATAAGTGCCCTCTCCCTCACACACTGTTGTGGAATGAGAAGCAAGAGTCACACCCTGCGGCAGTGTGTTTGTGTGAATGTTTGTACCACATGACTTCTAACCATAAACACAGCCTACTACTAAGCTGCCCTCCAATCATTTAACAGTAATGCCACATGACCTAGGTTTGTCCTAGAAACAGGAACTTTGTCAAACAGTAGTCCATCAACAACCTTTAATATGTTGAGTTTGAATTTGTAACTGTTGGGATAAATCTTTTGTTCAAAAGGTCCTGAAGAAAGCAGTCGAAGGAAGTCCAGAAAGTACTCTTTAAAACACTTTATTAAGTGTAAAAATAATCTGTGAATATATATCAGAGCTAAGCCGGCCGGCGCTCCTCTTCTCCTGCAGTCTAGACACACCACGTAAGAAAGAGGCCGAACCTTTCTCCCCGCCGGTTTTTAAACTCAGCTAGGCTCCTCCTCCTTTACTGCTGGTGGAGCCAATGAAATGTGCTAAAGAGGCCCAGGCTCCGCCCTCTGCCAAGAGATTATGGCAGCCGCCATTTTGAATAGACCATGTGGGGGACATGCGGCATGCATGTCGTAAAGCTTGGAAAATGCCGTCAAATTTCCCATATTAAATGTACGTCTTTGTTCTGAAAAACCTAACAATCCCCCCTTGAAAGCATCTTAATGCTTTCACAATAACTTTTAACTATAGGTTAGGTGTTTCTAGATCCCAGGAGATAAGGATAGCCGTCAGCAACCCCCCAATTTAACCCCTTCTGACTACATGGCCACTGGGCTGAATTTTATACAATAAAACGTTTCTAAAAAATAAAAAGGCTACCAGTTAAACTAAAGGAACCGTACCTATCGCAACAGCTCCTAACCCTGAAACAAACAAACAAACAAAAAATAATAAAAACAGGAAATCAAAATAAAGTAATTTAAAAAATAGGAAATCAAAAAGAGAAGAAAAATAAAATAAACACAATGGGTGCGTAGCTTCCACAGGAAGTCCGTTCAGGTTGTCCTCCACCAGACGGAGCTGCAGATATTCAGAAGGGGCCCATAGCTCCTGTGTCTCTGCATGACTCCTAATGTCTTATGGATTCTCCCCTGTCGGTCTTACCTGTTTCCACAGCAGCACAAACATTTCCTAAAAGTACCAAACATATATACATTGTAAACAATCCTGAACTAACCCCTTGCGTCTTGTAGCTAAACTATGTGTGTTGCACTTAACTAGTGTTTTCAAAGATGGTCTATGTGTCTGCGAACTATATGTTTATGTTTTTGTCTCCTAGTCTAACTAAATTCTCCCCCCTCGTCTTGTTCCGCTCCGTTGATTCCGCTGGACTCTTCTTCCACATAGTCGGTTTTGTCGGGCTTTTCTGCTGTGGGTTGTTCCCTGTAGGCAGGTCCAGTTAGTGCCACTTCTGTCCCTTGGAGTGGGTCTTCCAGTCCCCTCAGTGTCTGCCTCTGCCAGTCCTTCCAAGTCTCCTTCCTTCATCACGGTGTGTGATCAGTAGTGCTGGTCCTCTCTCCTCATCTTGTCTGGTCGGTTTTACCTTTAATTAAGCAGAGTTAGTAGCACTTATGCCGCTCGAAGTGGGTCTTCCGGCCCACCTTCAAGGGTATCCTCCTCATCATCATCTACATGATATCTCGACAAATCAGCCAACACCATCTGGATTACTGGTGGATCCTGCCCCCCTTTGCTTCCTCTACACACTACTTCTATCACAAATTTTTCTATTACTACCCTGATGCACGGGATACCACAACAACAACATATCACTAAAATTACCAATCCTACACATACTGACCTCACCAAGTAAGTAGTTTCCCTGACCAGTTCTAGCCTCACTGACTTTACTAACCAATTGCTAACCATGCAATAGGAAACTTAATCAATTCCACTGATTATTCCACAAAGCAATTGCTATATTGGTTTTCAGGGCCGACTGCTCGACACGGACCAGAAAATAACTTACCACACAAACGGTTGGACTTTAACCAACCGACCTGAACCCGTTCAGGCTTTTACAGTTGGACTCGGACCAACTGACCTGGTACCAGGCTTTGAGTTTGGACTCTAACCACACCGGATCCTTTGGACTCACCAGGAGTCAAGGCATGCCCACCATACCTTTGTCAGTGAAAGAGGAACCACACCTTAACATTTATCAGTAATTATTTCTAATTATCTACAAGAGAATTCTCAACATACCACTAAAATTGCCAATCCCACACTCTCATACTGACATCACTAAACTCGTAATAACTTCCTTCCAGGGCCCAAACATCCCTTCTAGCCACTTAACCCATTCATACACACATACAATCATACAACAGACAAACATATAAGCTACTTACCCAGCCCTCACCGCAGCCACCCCACTCCCAACATCGGGATACACGGCCACGGTGAGCTTAGACACCACTGCCGCAAGGCTTTCTGGGTAAAGCCCGTGCCAGACCCAGTGGCAACGCTACACTGCCTCCTCCCTAATGGTCAACCGTCCCGGTGACCCACTCACCAGCGTCCACTGGGTGGCTCTGTGTCTGGACCGCACCCCATTACACTGCCGAGTCGCTCTTCCACCCACTGCTGGACCGGGCACCCTGCCCCTACAGCCACCTGGGCTAGCGCACTCCGACAGACTGGGCATATTGGCTCACCAAACCATCAGAGCCACCCAAACACCACGATCCCACTTCTGACACCAATGTGGCGCCGGCGAGTAAGGAAGGTTAGCGTCAGGGCCGCAAGTGAGCTGCCTTTGGCAGTTCATTCAGTGTTTTAGCGACAGACACCCATTCATACACACATCCCTTCTGAAAAATGTCCCCTGTTTATCGGTTCTGGTTTGTTGCTCCTGAAACAGGTGTAATTGTCTTTATAAGCTTTGATGTTGGTTGGGGTTGGTTCCTGAGTTAGTGGGTGAGACATGGATAAATTCTCTATGTGTTAAATTAGACATTTTAGACCGCTTTAAACAACCTTTCGAGCAAAATCTGTAACACGTATTAAGACAAAGATAAACTGGTTTTAACGAGACACACCCTAGAACAGAAGATTCCTGCCTAGTCGAAGAATACGAGTATTCTTTTAACATTCACTGGCACAACTCACTCGGTTGTCCAAACACAACTCAGACAAAAGAACGTAAACCTCAGTACAACAACAGTGTCTACTGGAAACAAACAATTACTTCACCGCGACCGACAATAGCCCTATGGAAACAAACGTATAGTTCAGGGCAATCGACAGTGATCCCCTGGAAACAAACAATTACTTCACCGCGACCGACAATGGCCCTATGGAAACAAACATATACTTCACCGCGACCGACAATGGCCCTATGGAAACAAACGTATAGTTCAGGGCAATCGACAGTGATCCCCTGGAAACAAACAATTACTTCACCGCGACCGACAATGGCCCTATGGAAACAAACATATACTTCACCGCGACCGACAATGGCCCTATGGAAACAAACATATACTTCAGGGTAATCGACAGTGATCCCCTGGAAACAAACAATTACTTCACAACCCTTCCTGCTATATAAAATTCCACTTCAAACTGATCAGAGCAGAAGGTGCATACACATTACATCTAACATTTTCTACACTTATTCTACTTCATCATCGTCGCATGCTAGAGAGCCTTCAAATTTTCTAAATCACATTTTTTCCAATACAAATCACCAATCCACTATTTATTATTTACTCTGCCATACTTAAAATAACAACAGCTCTGCTATATCAACTTCCATCAGTCCTACAAACCCCTGACTTATATTATTTATTCATTCAGATTTTTACCCCAACTTTTGGTCACTGGTACTAACACACCTCCTGCTTCTAACAATACAGACTACATTTCCCACAATCCAACAGACTCTCACATGACCATCTCCTGCTCCTAGTCAGCCAATCCCTCATGCTCATCATCACCAGCGCTTTGATCCACTTTGGCTTTCTTGAATCACATTAAACTCTACTTAAACAGTTCCATTTAGTTAACTCACTGCAAAGTACTACCAACCTATACTATCTCTATTGTATTATTGTTACATCTCCCTACAAATGTCATTAACCCCACATCACTATGGTACCTGCATCCCTACTCTCACTAAAACACAAGCACTTGTAGCTCTTTCTAATTTACTCTTGTAACCAAAACTTTTTCTACACGAATTATTGTTATTCTAATACCTTACTGTAAAATACATCCAAAACCTCTATAAGATGTTACCGAACCCCTCACTTTTTATTATGGAACCCAGATCTTCAGGTGGATGTCTATTAAAACACACTACTGTCCCACACGGTCTTGAGATTTCACTGCATAACGTCTCCATCCAGTCTCACATCAGCTTTCCCTTCCTATTGTCTGATGATGTCATTACTTTGGCATTCTGTACCTCAGCACCCCATATGCCTCTTGAACACTGCTTTACTCAAACATCAGAATGCAACAACAGCCATGACACACATCTGCAAGATCTGGTATTCATAATTTTTACATCATCTTTGGTACTTTATAAGTGTCCACCATCCTCAGCCAATACACAGTAGATTAAATATCAGACTTCTCTTTACTCATGCAGGGCCTGCAGTTTATGGCCTCAACCTCCCGCTGGGTTGCTATGTGTCTGTGAAACCTATGACCTGGGTCTCCAGTCACCCCCCTTCATGTACTTCTCTCCTAACAAGTTATTTTCTTCTCACTATTCCCTCAATCTTTAAATTGCACTCGTCTGCCACTCATCTATGATCATGCATAGTATTGCCACAAGGTTTACTGCACCACATTGAACCAATCTAACTTCTTCAATAAACTATATAGTATAAAATGAGTGAGTTGACCTGATCAATTAGCTAGAAAAGATTCATCGGATACAACACAAGCATCAAATATTACCAATTGCCAATTAACAATTTCCAAAAAATATTACCAATTAAATTGAATCTTACCGGAGTCCGTGTAAGCAATTATATTTAATCTCCTGAGACCCGAGCTTTGATTTTTTCAATGCATTTTTCCTATTCCTTTTGTTTTTAACCTTATTAGTTGGGCGACACAGTGGCTCAGTGGGTAGTACCGTCGCACACTGTCACAGCAAGAAGGTCCCCCCTCCGCGGAGCCCGCATGTTGTCGGCTTTCCCCGGGTGCTCCGGTTTCCTCCCACAGTCCAAAGACATGCCAGCGAGGCGAACCAGAGACACTGAACTGTCCATGTCTGTGCCCGATATAACCTGAATCCCGTGCAATGAGCAACCACCGTTTCCTGTCATAAATGCAACCAAAGTGCAAAACATAACGTCAAAATCTCAATAAAGAAGCAAACAAACTTTATTAGTGTTCTAGTACTTTTGCTACCACTAGCTGGCAGACAAAAGTGTCCACTAATGGGGACAATCGATCGAAGTTTAGCAGGTCAAGGAATAAGGCATAACAAAACCAAAATTTAATGTCCTCATATGTGAGGTAAGACTGAAGATTACCTTCACCAGGCGTCCCTAAATCTGCATGCATATACGTACCTGAATCTGCATGCATATCCGTAGGTCTGCCAGTCCAGCTGCCCCAGCACAATGTATCACAGGATTTCATACACAAAGCGGCATATTAAACATAAATTCTTATTCCTGCCATAATACTCCCCCCTTTTTCAAATTTTACAATCAAATCTTGAAAATAAAATATTAAATAAACCTTCTAAATGTGTTTATCCTGTTGGAAAGCACAGAATTTTAAAGTTAGTTCAATCAAAGTCTGGTGTTAGCTGGACCTGTAAACAAATAATGTCGTTAGTGAGCAGTGGAAGGTGTGCAACAGCTTTGTCGGCAGTGTCACCTCTGGCATTGTCCTGTAGAATTGGAACAAAACTTTACTTAAATAGTTCCACTTAAATTGAATAGGAGGGACAATGACACAAAGTATCATTTGCTAAAATTTTAACTAAGCCCACTTGTTTCCTGTCTGTTGCAGCATCTCTGGATGCAAATCCTTTCACAAACATTTCCAATTCAGGATTCCTATCAGGCCCAGAAAAAATAGATAGAGTAATACAGTCATGATGTTCACCATCTCCTGCAATTAGTAAAAAGTGGTAGGATTAAGTACATTACAGCATTTGATAATAATGTTAAATTTTAGAAGTACACTGTAGTATTTATACAATCATTATCTTGATACGTGAGATGTTTTCCTTTCAGTTATAGAACATAATTTGGCACTAACCGAGTTAGATAAGTATAACCCTCAAGATCACCTATTATAACTACGGATATTTCTGTATCAGACAAAGACAGAAAGAAAATTCTGCACAAATCCAGAAGGGATCAGAGTCCCTGTCCTGTACAGAAATAGTGGTACCTTCAGGCATTATTTCCAATTTAATTCAAGAGGCAAACAAATGATCACACCTCATAAGATTTATAGGGCTATGAAATCTCACTCTTTACAACTACACAATATTTTAGAAACAGTAACATATTAGCTTTTACCTTTTAACTTGTATTCAGCATTTGTACACAGAGAAAAACACGACCTCACTCTCAAATAAACATAAGCTTTGACAATATATAATCTAATATATTACCATATGTCCTAATCAGAGGTGGAAAGAGTACCAAAAAGTGTATTCAAGTAAAAGTACTATTACTTTAATTAATCTTTACTTAATTACAAGTAAAGTTACTACTCTGAAAATCCACTCAAGCAAAAAGTAGAAAGTAACTCATTTAAAATGTACTCACCGAGTAAACAGCAGGGGGTCTCCTCTGTGTAATGTGAACGGGAGTGGATACAAACCTCAACAGTAGTTTTTAATTCAAATGTAATAGAAGAAATGTTGTCCTTAACTCAAAAGCAATAGAAGAAACATGATGATACAACAATTAAAACAGTTAGGGATATGTAATGTGTCATTTCAAATGACATAAAACTTTTTCAAAGACACCCACTAGCGATGTGTCGTAAAATGATTCGAATCCATGAATCGGCTCTTCTAACCGAAACAAAGGAACCGACTCTTCCGGCAGTCGCCATGTAAACACGCGGCTCTTCAAAAGGAACCGAGACAAAAGACTCGACTCCCTGTCGCAACTCACTGAATTCGCGATTTCTTTAGCGTTTTTTATTTTTATTTTGCTCGGTAACAGATGCTATTCAAAATGTAACAATTACTAATACAAAACATACTTAAGCAAAAGCAAAATTACAGTCTGTGAAATGTGCTTTAAAAACTACTGTGTTACAGTAACCAGTGCGATCAGAGCGGTAACACTAAGCACTGGATTCGTGTATGTATGTGTATTGATCGAATTTGTTTAAAATCATATCCCCGCTATTGAAACATTCCCCACTTGCGACATATTGATGTCGAATTATTGCCCAGCATTACCCCACACATTAAAACAAAAAACAATATAACAATCTCTCAACAATACATGCAAAGCTCCTAACACGATTAACAAGCGTTGGGTTAGTCAAAATTTTTTTAATCTTATTCACTATAACAACTCTGATTAAGGAGATTTTCCTTAACTATTTGTGTGAAAATGTCCTATGTCACACATGGATGAATTCCACTCTTTCCTGGTTTAAGAACCTTAAAGTTCAAGAGCGCTATCTACCTTAAAACACACTTAATAAGGTACCATACATACTTCATCTTAACTCAGTTATCTTAAGATTATAAAAATAAAGTTGATTATAAAATTAACTGCAGCACTTACCCAATCCAGGCGTACAAAGACAAAGATAGCCGATGGACAAAGATACGGCAAGCTGCTCACATAGAGCCAAAAAGGCGGATACACAGAAAACCACGCTCAGCTCTCCCAGAGCCAAAAATGGTGGACAGACAAAAAACCACGCTCAGCTCTCTGGTCCAAAATGGCCGCCGAACAAAAGAAACCACGCTGCCCAGTGCCAAAATGGCGGACAGACAGAGCCAAAATGGCGGACAGACAGAAAGCCACGCTGCGTTCTCAAGAAACAAAATGGCGGATAGACGGGAGACCACGTTGCATTCCCAAGACAAAATGGCGTACAGACAGAAAGCCACGCTGCGTTCTCAAGAAACAAAATGGCGGATAGACGGGAGACCACGTTGCATTCCCAAGACAAAATGGCGTACAGACAGAAAGCCACGCTGCGTTCTCAAGAAACAAAATGGCGCCGACAACAAAAGAAACCACGTTGCACATCCAGCACACGGTTTCACAGACAAACATACACAGAGACTTACTGACGAACAAAACTCCTGATGTACTGTTTTTCGAACCTGATTTAGAATTTAAAGTAGTCTAATTAACCGAACCCCGCTCCCATAACAGTCAGGTCCGAATTTAGAATAATCTTAATGATCAAATCTAGTTTCCAGCACCAAAAGATTCTTTCAAGATTAAACGGCGCTCCGTTACCGTAACAGACAAGCCCGTATATAGGACAATCTTATAGATCGAATCCCGTTTCCAGCACCGGCAGATTCTTTCAAGATTTCCCACACGAATTTACGAATTCCGCTCCCATAACCGACAAATTCGTTATAATTTAGAACTATCAAATTAATTAAACCCCGCTCCCATAACAGTCAGGCTAATTAAAATGTAGAACAATTCGAATTAGACGAGTCTCGCTCCCATAGCCGACAGACTCCCCTTTCCCTCCAATAGTGTTCCATACACAATGGCGCCCTTAACATTTATTTTAACCGGTTTGGTTCAAATTCAGATATCAGGAAACACACATTTTTTAGCTCCAACATATATTCACAGTTTTAAACTATCTAATGATACTTTAGTAATTTAATCAGACACTTACGGAATCTGTGATTCACTTTCACACTCAGTACACTAAATAATAAATGCATCTAATATATATACAGAGAACGTCTGTTTACTTTAAGCAGGCGCGCCTCGTACTGAGTACAAAAGATTTTTTCAGAATTCCTGGTCTTACCTCAGTCAGCTGAATTAATTCTGATGCAATCCTCAGACCTCTTGAACCATCCTCTGGCTACCATTTGTTGGGATAAATCTTTTGTTCAAAAGGTCCTGAAGAAAGCAGTCGAAGGAAGTCCAGAAAGTACTCTTTAAAACACTTTATTAAGTGTAAAAATAATCTGTGAATATATATCAGAGCTAAGCCGGCCGGCGCTCCTCTTCTCCTGCAGTCTAGACACACCACGTAAGAAAGAGGCCGAACCTTTCTCCCCGCCGGTTTTTAAACTCAGCTAGGCTCCTCCTCCTTTACTGCTGGTGGAGCCAATGAAATGTGCTAAAGAGGCCCAGGCTCCGCCCTCTGCCAAGAGATTATGGCAGCCGCCATTTTGAATAGACCATGTGGGGGACATGCGGCATGCATGTCGTAAAGCTTGGAAAATGCCGTCAAATTTCCCATATTAAATGTACGTCTTTGTTCTGAAAAACCTAACATAACTCACTATTATTTAGTGCCGAAAATATATTTTACTACTATGCTCTTAAAAAAGTGAACCCCTCTTATATTACTAGTTATGTTAGTACTAGTTATATAGTTCTAATTTTCTTAATAGTACATTTGGAACATACATGATGTCTTTTAAATAACAAATCTAGTGACAGTCCAAAGTCTAAAGGTTTTACTGACCAGCTTATTGTATTTCGTATATGTAAACAAATCTATAATTTGATTCCTTTAACACATTCAAGAGCAATGTTTACCACTTCATTGTATCACCTGTTTTTATTATTTACACTTTTTAATGATCTGAAAACTTCTCCTCATAATGCTTCATACATTTTCAGTAGAAGACAGACCTGGACTGCAGGCAGGCCAGCCAAGCACACACACTTTGTGTCTACAAAACACACCGTTGTGTTGTACAGAATGAGGCCAGGAATTATCCTTCTGAAGAAACTCTAGACTTCATGAGAAACAAAAACTTTGTCTCGATGGCAGCATATGTCTCTTCAAATCCGTAAATAAATGGCATAGGAGGCCACTCAGGTGGCGCAGCAGTAAAACACACTAACACACCAGAGCTGACATTTCAAACTCGTCGGTTCACTCAGCTCTGCCATCCGGCAGGGGCTGGGCGGCTATATGAACAACAATTGGCTTGTTTATATAGGGTGGGAAGCCGGATAGGGACTCCTCATAACTGATGCAATTACGACCTCTGCTGGCTGGTTGATGGCATCTGCACAGAGTTGAGGGATAATGTGATCAGGGTGTGGCTCTCCGTACACAAAGCTGATCCACATATGAATTCGCCTCATGCAGGTGAAAAGATGCAGTCGGCTACTGCACACGTGTCGGTGTACTGATGCACCCCTATGCCGTGATAGATGTTAGGTTTTGTACCATTTGCTGATAAAGGTTTGGATGGTCATTTAAATAAAGGTTAAAGATAATTAACAAATGACAGATTCTTGTCTTAATTAATTGCATTTTACAAAATGCCCTAACAATTTCAGGAAGGAGGTTTACATTATTATTATTGTATCAAACTGCATTTATTAATAAACCTTCAGGCTGTGGTCATCATTTTTTTATTTACATTAAAACCACTACAAAGAAATGAATTTAAAGTCCAAATTGGACATTAGTTGGTTAATTAATTAATAAATTTTTTCTCACTTTAGACATACAAATAGCTGTGTGAAGGTGCCACGTTAAAGCGGTCATTTAAAATGGACTGTAACCTATGTCTTTATTCTCAAAATATAAAGGCCTTCTACATATTGCTGCCAAGTTGGAAGAACAAAGTACTTTATCTAGAATGCCACTGTATGCTGTGGGGCCACAGACACTGTGGGTGGTGGGAACCTGGGCTTGATCTGAAAGTCTGGCATGTTCTTTCATTGCTGACACAGGTTTTAATTATTGTACTTCATACTTCCATCTACCTCCCCAAAACAGGCCAGTAGGTGGCTTGGCTACTTCAAATCACATATAGGGTGTGTTCGAAACCCTAGGGAGCTCTCTACATAGACAGCATTTTACATCATCCTATGTGCGTTCCCGAGAAGAAGGCTGTTCGAATTCTCAGATGCCTGAAAATGCTGTCCTGAAAAGGCACCTTAAATTTGATGCGTCCTTAGCAGTGAGAGCAATCCCAGCATTCAGTGCGGCACAACTTTTCTCACAGAAAAATAAAAAACATGGTGGTTATTTTCAAACGTAAATAAATTATTGATTTTTAATTTGTATAAACTTGCACAAGTGTTTTTATTTGCAAATTCGGGTTTGTCAGCGAATTGAACCATTTTCGGTACACGGAGAGAGATGTTAGTTCACATGCTAGCACGTTGTGCCACCTCATCCAATTGGTTTGAATGACATGAGGCTAACTGTGTTAGCTTAGTAAGCGAAAACCGATGTAATTGATGCGTTCGAATAACCTGACTTATAAGTCGACTTATCAGAATCCTCTCTACTTAGGCAGCTGCCTATGTAGGCAGTAAGACAGCAAGGCAGCTCACTAGGTTTTCGAACACACCCATTGTATGAATACTTAAATGAATGCGTGTATAATGACTAACACTCTGTTTAGGGTGGTTTTTGAAACTATGTGACCCTCAGGATGAAATAGTTAATTAAAATTCAACATAGTCATATTGTTTCACTTCCAAAAAGTGATCAGAACAAAGCTTACATTCACTACCCAATTGGTGTGCAAGTGTGCATTCATGTGCATCACACGCACACACACACAACCACACACAGCAATGAAACGGGTTTACCCTGAAGAGCGCTACCAGCAGAGAGAACTGGTAATACACACCCATCTAGGGCTGAAACGATTCCTCGAGTAACTCGAGTAATTCGATTACTAAAAATGACGTTTATTCCATACCTAGCTCACGGTGTTCCGCACGGAATTTCACTTTCACAACGCGTTTACGCTGTGTTCAGGTGACGCGAGGAAGCCCCAGGGCTGCGTCCCAAAACTCTCAATTAAACAGTACCTAACAGGACTTAATCCGGGTACTTTTCACCTGTTTGTAAACACTCGTACTGTTCAGTATGTAGTAGCGATTTGAAACGGAGCCGAGATTTGATAGCGCGGACTGTAAAATGGAAAGAGAGAGAGAATATAGCGGGATGAGCAGAGAGGAACAGAGAAAACGACTGAAAGTTTGAGATCAGTTGCACAAATTAGAGGCAATGTTTATGTATTATTGTTTATTATATACAGTGTATCACAAAAGTGAGTACACCCCTCACATTTCTGCAAATATTTCATTATATCTTTTCATGGGACAACACTATAGACATGAAACTTGGATATAACTTAGAGTAGTCAGTGTACAGCTTGTATAGCAGTGTAGATTTACTGTCTTCTGAAAATAACTCAACACACAGCCATTAATGTCTAAATGGCTAGCAACATAAGTGAGTACACCCCACAGTGAACATGTCCAAATTGTGCCCAAAGTGTCAATATTTTGTGTGACCACCATTATTATCCAGCACTGCCTTAACCCTCCTGGGCATGGAATTCACCAGAGCTGCACAGGTTGCTAATGGAATCCTCTTCCACTCCTCCATGATGACATCACGGAGCTGGTGGATGTTAGACACCTTGAACTCCTCCACCTTCCACTTGAGGATGCGCCACAGGTGCTCAATTGGGTTTAGTCCATCACCTTTACCTTCAGCTTCCTGAGCAAGGCAGTTGTCATCTTGAAGGTTGTGTTTGGGGTCGTTATCCTGTTGGAAAACTGCCATGAGGCCCAGTTTTCGAAGGGAGGGGATCATGCTCTGTTTCAGAATGTCACAGTACATGTTGGAATTCATGTTTCCCTCAATGAACTGCAGCTCCCCAGTGCCAGCAACACTCATGCAGCCCAAGACCATGATGCTACCACCACCATGCTTGACTGTAGGCAAGATACAGTTGTCTTGGTACTTCTCACCAGGGCGCCGCCACACATGCTGGACACCATCTGAGCCAAACAAGTTTATCTTGGTCTCGTCAGACCACAGGGCATTCCAGTAATCCATGTTCTTGGACTGCTTGTCTTCAGCAAACTGTTTGCGGGCTTTCTTGTGCGTCAGCTTCCTTCTGGGATGACGACCATGCAGACCGAGTTGATGCAGTGTGCGGCGTATGGTCTGAGCACTGACAGGCTGACCTCCCACGTCTTCAACCTCTGCAGCAATGCTGGCAGCACTCATGTGTCTATTTTTTAAAGCCAACCTCTGGATATGACGCCGAACACGTGGACTCAACTTCTTTGGTCGACCCTGGCGAAGCCTGTTCCGAGTGGAACCTGTCCTGGAAAACCGCTGTATGACCTTGGCCACCATGCTGTAGCTCAGTTTCAGGGTGTTAGCAATCTTCTTATAGCCCAGGCCATCTTTGTGGAGAGCAACAATTCTATTTCTCACATCCTCAGAGAGTTCTTTGCCATGAGGTGCCATGTTGAATATCCAGTGGCCAGTATGAGAGAATTGTACCCAAAACACCAAATTTAACAGCCCTGCTCCCCATTTACACCTGGGACCTTGACACATGACACCAGGGAGGGACAACGACACATTTGGGCACAATTTGGACATGTTCACTGTGGGGTGTACTCACTTATGTTGCCAGCTATTTAGACATTAATGGCTGTGTTTTGAGTTATTTTCAGAAGACAGTAAATCTACACTGCTATACAAGCTGTACACTGACTACTCTAAGTTATATCCAAGTTTCATGTCTATAGTGTTGTCCCATGAAAAGATATAATGAAATATTTGCAGAAATGTGAGGGGTGTACTTACTTTTGTGATACACTGTATATATATATATACAGTCCCCTCCAAAAGTATTGGAACAGTGAGGCCAATCCCTTCATTTTTGCTGTAGACTGAAAACATTTGGGTTTGACATTAAAAGATGATTATGAGACAAAAGTTCAACATTTCAGCTTTTATTTCCAGGTATTTACATCTGGATCTGATACACAGTTCAGAAGATAGCATCTTTTGTCTGAACCCATTCATTTTTCTTGTGAGCAAAAGTATTGGAACAGGTGACTGTCAGGTGTGTTTTGTTGCCCAGGTGTGTCCTGTTACACTGATTATTTAAACAATAAATAGCTCTGATTGTCTACGCTCACAAGAAAAATGGGTGGGTTTAGACAAAAGGTGCTATCTTCTGAACTGTGTATCAGAACTGTGTACCCAAATGTTTTCATAATACATAATAAACCCTTCAAACTGTCCTGTATGCAAGTAATAAAAATATATAGTTTGTTTCAAGAGACATGTCGTATTTAATCTTACGTATTATGTATTTATTTTTGCTCTTTATTAAAGCAAAAGTATTTCTTATCCGATTACTCGATTAATCGCTGGAATAATCGATAGAATACTCGATTACAAAAATAATCGATAGTTGCAGCCCTACACCCATCCCTGTCATCTCTGGAGATTGGCTGAAACTAGTATGGTTTAATGGGGGAGGTTTAGTGCCTGTGTTTATTCGTGTGGGTGTTGGTGTGACTGTAGGAAAGAGTGTGTGTGCAGTGGAGATTGCAACGGTGTGTGCAGCCATCCTTGCATGACCTAATTGATCAGGACAGATAACTTGTCATTCAGCTGAGCCCTCACAAACACTAAGCTATTTTGTGTTTGGTCAGCTTTAGAGTACCTAAGAGAAAGTGATGCATACCGTTGTGTTTGCCATCATTCACACACTCACTCTTTCTCACTGTTTAATTACTGTGAAAAATATTCCAGCATGAGTCATACGCTTGACAGGTTTGTTACATGTATCCAATTCAATCCACACCAACACTCGCCAAGCATTTTATTAGGTACGCCTATCTAGCATGTACATTAATGGGCTATTTTCTGAGTTAAGCCTACAATACAAACAAAATTTGTGGGCTCATCTGATGCTCTTTACATTTAATCACCTACCTGTACCCTATTTATCAATAAAAAGGCACCCCATAGAACCCTAACTGACCGCATGATGTTGGGTGGTGAACTATTCTCTGCAGTGACACTCACATGATAGTATGTGTTGTTCAGGCATGAGTGTAGTTGATTTTTAAAAACCTCAATGTAAATGCTGGGGGGAAATAGGGCTCCAACCAAAACTATAACGCCAACAGCATCCAGTGATCAACATGTTTTGACTTGTGTTGGTCCCCATTTTGCTGCCAAAACAACCCTGACTCGTCGAGGCATGAACTCCACTAGACCCCTGAAGGTGTGCTGTGGTATCTGGCACCAAGATGTGACCAGCAGATCCTGGTGCCATGTGTTCCCCAGGTAAGCGACACACATGCACCCAGCCATCCACATGATGTAAAAAAAACGTGATTCATCAGACCAGGCCACCTTCTTCCATTGCTCCGTGGTCCAGTTCCGATGCTCACATGGCCATTGTTGGTGCTTTAATTGATGAACAGGGGTCAGCATGGGCACCCTGACTGGTCTGCGGCTATGCAGCCCCATACGCAACAAACTGTGATGCACTGTGTATTCTGACATCTTTCTATCAAAACCAGCATTAACTTCTTCAGCAATTTGAGCTACAGTAGCTCGTCTGTTGGATCGGACCACATGGGCCAGCCTTCACTCCCCACATGCATTAATGAGCCTTGGCCGCCCATGACCCTGTCGTCGGTCTACCACTGTTCCGTCCCTGGGCCACTTTTGATAGATACTTTTTGTGGGGGGAACACCCCACAAGAGCTGCAGTTTTGGAGATGCTCTGACCCAGTCGTCCAGCCATCACAATTTAGCCCTATTTTCCTGCTTCTAACACATCAACTTAAGGATAAAATGTTCACTTGCTGCCTAATATATCCCACCCACTAACCGGTGCCGTAATGAAGAGATAATTAGTGTTATTCACTTCACCTGTCAGTGGTCATAATGTTATGCCTAGTCCAGTGGCGGCTGCTGGTCTTTCAAGGAGGGGAAGCTCATTGTCGGCTTACATCATAAAATTTGTCAATTTATTTACTCATAAATTCTGCCCTCTGTTCCTTTTACAAGAAAATGGCCTGAAATGGGTTGCAGTTTGTCTTTCGACTTCACTCGCAAAATCCGCGATGGGACTGAAGCTCCTAGTGATTAAGTGACTAATGAAGTGTATTGCTTTGGCAATACGAATGTCCCTATTTGTCATGCCAATAAAGCTTCTTTTGAGTTTGAGTTTGAGAAGTGACGGTGTAGCGCTCAAACGAGCTTTTAATCAAAACGGGATTCAGCCTTTCCACTGATTCTCCAATCATCTTGCAGAAGCTCAGCGTCCAGACCCGCCCACAGCCCCAGAGACGCTCAGTGTCCGGGGGCGGGACAAAATCGAGGCATTTATCCAATGACCGGCGAGTTTCGGAGCATTAAAAAAAACAACTCAACGCAGTCCCATAGAAGTGAAGAGACGCTCAGCTTCTGCGGGCAAATGCATTGACGCTACGGGAATGTATGAGTTAAGTTAAGAAAATCGAGTCGATTTGTGATAATTAGCTGATTCTGAACGAACTCGTCTTCGAGATATACGTGTTCTAACGCATTTGTAGTCAATGAAATGTTAACACAACTGTACATATTTGACCATTTAATTTTGGACATTTTAGGGGAAGCTGAGCTTCCCTTGCAGTCTTAGAGAAATCGCCACTGGCCTAGTCGGTGTGTTCCTAATAAAAAGGCCATTAGGTTTAAACAGTATTTAAAATCCCAACAACATTACAGCAACTGACACATTCCTACTAGAAAAGCACACACTAGCATGTCATTACCATGTTAGTGTCATTGCAGGGTTAAGAATTGTCCACCACTAAAACATTTGGTCAGTGGGGGTTCTATGAGGGTCCCAGTATAATAAATAAAGTGTACAGTGGGTAACAAGGGACAGTGGTAGCCCAGTGGGTAGAGCTTTGGGCTATCAACCAGAAGATTGGCGGTTCAAATCCTCTGCTATGCAGCCAGTGTTGGGTCCTTGAGCAAGACCCTTAACCCTGTCTGCTCTAAGGTGGCTGACCCTGCACTCTGACCCCAGCTTCCAAAAACAAGCTGGGATATGCAAAGTAAGAATTTCATTGTACTGTACAACTGTATATGTACAGTATATATGACAAATAAAGTATATCTTATCTTATCTTAAGATGTACAAGGGGTACAGAGCCACAGATGTGCTACAGTTGCATTCACAAAGTTCACCTAAGTGATATGTGAGTGTATCTCTGCTGATTAACCATCTGCATCAATAACAGAGATAGTACAGCCAGCATACCTTCTTAATTTGTCTTTTAAATTTGGCAGTGCATGCCAACTCAACCTCTTGAGAGTCATCTCTCGCCCACCGTGTTGAAGCACAAGTATGTTGACTTTCACAAGTAATTATAGAAGATGAACACCCTCACATTCCCCTGAACTGCAGGGTCTTTCAATTTGCCCAGCATGAAACTACAGTCAAGCCGGAAAGTCTGCACACCCCTGTCACCTTCTCCACATTTTATTACATTACAGACTCATTCTATAAAAGATTGAGTTAATTTTTAGTCACAAAATTCTACACAAAATAGCAGGTTTTTAGACATTTGTGCTAATTTATTAAAAATCAAAATGTAAAATATCATATGTACACAAGTGTGCACACTCTTTGATATGACACCCGACAGTGAGCTGAGGTGCATTTTGTTTTCACTGATACTGCTTGAGATGTTTCTACAATTTATTTGGAGTCCACCTGTGGTAAATTCAATTGATTGGACATGATTGGAGATTGCCAACACCTGCCTATATAAGGTCCCACAGTTGACAGTGCATATCAGAGCAAACTCCAAGCAATGGGGTCAAAGGAATTATCTGCAGACCTCAGAAACAGGATTGTGTCAAGGCATAGATGTGGAGAAGGGTACAGAAAAATTGCTGCAGCTTTACAGGTCCCAAAGAGCACAGTGGCCACCATCATTCGTAAATGAAAAACTGAGGGATCGGGGAAGACGGGCCTTGGCCAGGGAGGTGCGCAAGAACTCGAGGGTCACTCTGACAGAGCTCCAGCGTATCCTTCAGAGGTGGAAAGAGTACTAAAATATTGTACTCAAGTAAAAGTACTATTACTTTAACTCATTTAAAATGTATTCAGAGTAAACGTTACTTAGTTACTTATAGTTATATATATACAGTATATATATTGTGCGCACTTCTTATCGGTGGTAATCCACCCATTCTGCTTAACAGAAACAAACACAGACACATCTCTGATTTTTTCTGAAACTAAATGCAATGCAACCACAGTATGTCTCTTCCCTGTAGTTTTTTCTTTATCACGTATTACCGAGCGGAATGTAATTAAATGAAATGTAAGCCCAGTTTGGCTACAAGTTATACAACAGATGATTTATTGCAATTATTTTAAACTATTTTTGTCATTAAAATATACTTGTTGTCAATTTGTATACTTTTGACAACAATCTTTTTTTCTCATTTAAGTGTTGTTTGAATTAGATGACTGTTCATCATTGATATTAATATCGGGGCTGTATTATAGTTACAGTAGCGCCTCTCGCTGCCTGAACAAAAGAATGAAGAGCCATTTTTTTGAACGGCTCTTTAAAAGGAACCGAGCCAAAAGATCCGACTCGCCATCGCAGAATTTACTGCAGCAGTTTCCCAGATTTTTTAGTAGTAGCAAATTAGCAAATTACAATTCCTAATACAAAACATACTTAAGTAAAAGTAAAATTACTGGTTGTAAAATCTACTTTAAAAAAGTAAAAGTACACAAAAAAACTACTCAATTACAGTAACGCGAGTAAATGTAATTCCTTACTTTCCACCTCTGGTATGCTTGTGGAGATGGGAGAACCTATCAGAAGATCAACCATCCAGGCAGCACTCCACAAATCACGCCTTTATGGTAGAGTGGCCAGATGGAAGCCACTACTTAGTAAAAAGGTACATGACAGCTCGCTTGGAGTTTGCCAAAAGGCACCTAGAGGACTCTCAAACCATGAGAAACAAGATTCTCTGGTCTGATGAAACCAAAATTGAACTTTTTGGCTTGAATACCAAACGTCACGTCTGGAGAAAACGAGGCACCATTCATCACCTGGCTTATGCCACCCCTGCAGTGAAGCATGACGGTGGCAGCATGATGATGTGGAAAAGTTTTTTAGCAGCGGGACTGGGGCGACTAGTCCTGATAGAGGGAAGGATGAATGCAGCTAAGTACCTGCTGCTCCAGGTATATTTTCTAAACCCTGTTTCTTTCTTCGTAATTATTGGTGATAGTGTGTAGATGTTTGAGGCAAATAAAAGAACTCTATAATCTATAATAGAATAAGTCTGTAACGTAATAAAACGTGGAAAGGGTGAAAGGGGTGTGCAGACTTTGTGGCTTGACTGTAACTTATATCACTATGTGAGGGCCAGCGCAAAAACCAAAATGCTACTTGCTTTCAGTGAGAAGTGACAAGTGGGAGAAGGCGTTTGGACCCTGTCATCACTGCTTCCAAAAAACAGTTATTATGGCTGGCTATGATGTGTGACATGGGAACGTTTCAGCTGCCAGAAAGAGACTTCCCAGATTATAGTTTATGGCCTGCAGGATAACACTGCAGTGTGTACAGTTGCCAAAAATAGCTGCACACGTAGCGCAGTAGAGCTGATTACACCTGCACAAGCCTTCCAATCCACAGTCGGAGTGATTAAGAAAACATTGCTTAACAGTCAGGAGGTGATTGCACAGCTTCCACCAAATCCCTTTGCATGGACTAGACTTTTGTAAGTAATTTATTTTTTTTGTAAAATAGCACATTTTTCTCATGTAACACAGTCCACGTTTTCACCTAGCACTATTTCTTCTTCATTACCCCACCTATGAAAGACACCTTAAAGTACTAAAAAACTCCTATAGTTCTGATTATTTATAAATGTTCTAGGATTTTTAGCCAGTTCTCGAGACACTGCTAACTATAAAGCAGGCTTAAGGCATTCTAATAATGGTTAGTTTTAATCATAAGCACAAATTAAATGCTGAAAGGTGAACGAGATAGTTACCTGAGAAGACAGATAACATTATTTTGGTAATTGGATTTACCGTAATATAATGTCAAACATTTATACTAAGAATTTTATGTATCTGCTAGATTGATTTTGTTAAATCCATTGTTACATAGGGTTACATGCACCGATCAGCCATAACATTAAAACCACCTCCTTGTTTCTACACTCACTGTCCATTTTATCAGCTTCACTTGCCATATAGAAGCACTTTGTAGTTTTACAATTACTGACTGTAGTCCATCTGTTTCTCTGCATGCTTTGTTAGCCCCCTTTTATGCTGTTCTTCAATGGTCAGTACCACCACAGAGTAGGTATTATTTGGGTGGTGGATCATTCTCAGCACTGCAGTGACACTGACATGGTGCTGGTGTGTTAGTGTGTGTTGTGCTGGTATGAGTGGATAAGACAAAGCAGCGCTTATGGAGTTTTTAAACACCTCACTGTCACTGCTGGACTGAGAATAGTCCACCAACCAAAAATATGTCCAGCCAACAGCGCCCCGTGGGCAGCGTCCTGTGACCACTGATGATGGTCTAGAAGATGACCAACTCAAACAGCAGCAATAGATGAGCAATCGTCTCTGACTTTACATCTACAAGGTGGACCAACTAGGTAGGAGTGTCTAATAGAGTGGACAGTGAGTGGACAGGGTATTTAAAAACTCCAGCAGCGCTGCTGTGTCTGATCCACTCATACCAGCACAACACACACTAACACACCACCACCAAGTCATTGTCACTGCAGGGCTGAGAATGATCCACCACCCAAATAATACCTGCTCTGTGGTGGTCCTGACCATTGAAGAACAGGGTGAAAGCAGGCTAAAAATGTATGTAGAGAAACAGAAGGACTACAGTCAGTAATTGTTGAACTACAAAGTGCTTCTATATGGTAAGTGGAGCTGATAAAATGTACAGTGAGTGTAAAAAAACAAGGAGGTGGTTTTAATGTTATGGTTGATCAGTGTATTTTGCTTTTAAAAAAGAGGACACTGAGGGAAGATGGAAAGCACCAGGCAGAAAGTAGCCAGCGATGGGTGGGTGATTGAGGTTAAAGGGTTTCAAATAACTGGTGGCAACCTGGCAGTGTACTGTATGTATGTGGCTGTTGGGTATGGAGAGGTGCGGTCAATAGCTTGTTAATGAACGCTTTGCAACTTAGTAAGATTTATTTCATAAACAGATATTCTTTTAACAAGCCAATTGAAAATGCCCTAAGAGAGCGGCTCAGGTGGCGCAGCGGTAAAATACGCTAGCACACCAGAGCTGGGCTTTCGAATACATTGTATCGAATCTTAGCTCTGCCATCCGGCTGGGCTGCATGGCTATATGAACAATGATTGGCTGTTGTTCATCCAGGTATGGAGCCGGATAGGTCATCAAAACTGGTGCAATTACGACCACTGCTGGCTGATTGATGGCGTCTGCACAGAGTAGAGGAATAATGCTGATCAGGGTGTGGCTCTCTGTGCAAAGGCTGATTGGCATAAGAACTCACCTTGTGCAGGTGAAAAGACAGAATAGAAAAGTCGGGTACTACTCACATGTCGGAGGGGGTGTGTGTCAGTTCGCTCTCCTCAATCAGGGGCGGGGGTCAGCACCAGTAGAGAGCAAGCATAACGCAATCGGGTACAAATTGGACGCACTAAAACGAGGAGAAAAAGGGAGAAAAATGCATAAACAAAAATGCCCTAATACCTTATATGGCCAATTAATGTTATTTACTTTTATTAATCATTTGAAAATATCAATCAATATAAATAATAATAATTTGAGTTAATACATTGTGTTGTCATAGCAATCCACAAGAACCTTTTCAGTCCTTCTAATGTGCTAAGATATACTTTTGCAAATACCAAAAAGTGTTTAATTATTAATTAATTTGGCATAATAGTAGATGCAAGATGCCCACACAAGCCCCTTGATGTGGTTCTAAATGTTTCTACAAATAAACTGTAAATGTATATTTGCATTTCAACATTATTTAAGCTTTGCTCATCTGCCATGCAAGTGTCACTAAGCAAGCTGTTGCTTTCTGTCTGGCTGTTGCCATGGTACTGAAGGTGATGATTGAGGAGCGGTTTGACCAATGGTTGCATCTAAGACATCAACCAATCATTGTGTGTGACAAGGTGGGGACCTACAGAAAAAGGTCAAAGCAATACAAAACACATAGCCAGTGTATGGGGTTTATAGAAAGCATTTTAGCTCCTAAAAGGAGAAAAATATCAGGAAAAATTAAGACCATGGTCACTTTATTAATGGCAAATACACAAATGGGTTAGTCATTTGTAAATAGTGCAAGTGTGAGGGGTACGAATGCAAGTGCGCATTACCACAAAATCCCCACAGTGGTAACCTTGTAACTCGACATCCCCTAAACTCAAAATCTTTGAAACTCAACGCCCTTTGTCGAGAAATTTGTACCTCTTAGCTCAACGTGTTCAGCTTTTGTTAAAGATGTATTTATTTAATTTCAAATTAACATTAAGCCGCTTTGTTCAGAGCTTGAGCTGTGCAATAAAACGTCATCAAAGTGCAAATATAAGACAAATCTGCATTTGTGTGGAATAACTGTCAAATTCACTCTGAAAGCTTTACATGTATCTGTGTTTAGCTGGATTCTTCTGTTTCACTTTTAAACTTGTGTTATAGCTCAGGGTTCTTAGAAATGGTAAGAATCAGCTTTTCCGAGACAGTCTAAAACACTTATCATTAAGAAAAAAGCTTAATGTGACCTAATGTATTAAAAGAACCACAAAGGAACAGTAAACCTCTCTTAATTATTACTGCTCATAAGTGTTCTTCACTGATGAAAGTCCTCGCTCGTTTTAGTACAATAAATCAAGTTAAGTTTATTATGTGAATGAAGTTTCTTATGTGGTCATAAAATGAGAATATCATGAAAAAGTTGATTTTTTTCAGTAATTCCATTCAAAAAGTGAAACTTGTATATTATACAGTGGGGCCAAAAAGTATTTAGTCAGCCACTGATTGTGCAGGTTCTCCTACTTTAAATTTTCATCATAGGTACACTTCAACTATGAGAGACAAAATGAGAAAAAAAAAATCCAGGAAATCACATTGTAGGATTTTTAAAGAATTTATTTGTAAATTATGGTGGAAAATAAGTATTTGGTCAATAACAAAAGTTCAACTCAATACTTTGTAACATGACCTTTGTTGGCAATGACAGAGGTGAAACGTTTCCTGTAAGTCTTCACCAGGTTTGCACACACTGTAGCTGGTATTTTGGCCCATTCCTCCATGCAGATCTCCTCTAGAGCAGTGATGTTTTGGGGCTGTTGCTTGGCAACACGGACTCCACAAATTTTCTATGGGGTTGAGGTCTGGAGACTGGCTAGGCCACTCCAGGACCTTGAAATGCTTTTTACGGAGCCACTCCTTTGTTGCCCGAGCGGTGTGTTTGGGATCATTGTCATGCTGAAAGACCCAGCCACGTTCCATCTTCAATGCTCTCACTGATGGAAGGAGGTTTTGGCTTAAAATCTCACGATACATGGCCTCGTTCATTCTTCCCTTAACACAGATCAGTCGTCCTGTCCCCTTTGCAGAAAAACAGCCCCAAAGCATGATGTTTCCAACCCCATGCTTCACAGTAGGTATGGTGTTTACTCAGCATTCTTCTTCCTCCAAACACGACGAGTTGAGTTTTTACCAAAAAGTTCCATTTTGGTTTCATCTGACCACATGATATTCTCCCAATCCTCTTCTGGATCATCCATATGCTCTCTGGCAAACTTCAGACGGGCCTGGACATGTACTGGCTTAAGCAGGGGGACATGTACTGGCTTAAGCAGGGGGACACGCCTGGCACTGCAGGATTTGAGTCCCTCTCGACGTAGTGTGTTACTGATGGTAGCCTTGGTACTTTGGTCCCAGCTCTCTGCAGGTCATTCATCAGGTCCCTCCGTGTAGTTCTGGGATTTTTGCTCACCGTTCTCATGATTATTTTGACCCCACGGGATGAGATCTTGACCCCAAGGGAGATTATCAATGGTCTTGTATGTCTTCCATTTTCTTACAATTGCTCCCACAGTTGATTTATTCACACCAACCTGCTTGCCTATTGTAGATTCACTCTTCCCAGCCTGGTCCAGGTCTACAATTTTCTTCCTGGTGTCCTTCGACAGCTCTTTGGTCTTGGCAATGGTTGAGTTTGGAGTCTGACTGTTTGAGGCTGTGGACAGGTGTCTTTTATACAGATAACGATGTCAAACAGGTGCCATTAATACAGGTAACGAGTGGAGGACAGAAGAGCTTCTTAAAGAAGAAGTTACAGGTCTGTGAGAGCCAGAAATCTTGCTTGTTTGTTATTGACCAAATACTTATTTTCCACCATCATTTACAAATAAATTCTTTAAAAATCCTACAATGTGATTTCCTGTTTTTTTTTTTTCATTTTGTCTCTCATAGTTGAAGTGTACCTATGATGAAAATTACAGACCTCTCTCATCTTTCTAAGTAGGAGAACTTGCACAATCAGTGGCTGACTAAATACTTTTTGACCCCACTATTCATTCATTACACACAGACTGATATATTTCAAATGTTTATTTCTTTTAATGTTGATGATTATAACTGACAACTAATGAAAACCCCAAATTCAGTATCTCAGAAAATTAGAATATTACTTAAGACCAATACAAAAAAAGGATTTTTAGAAATGTTGGCCAACTGAAAAGTATGAACATTAAAAGTATGAGCATGTACAGCACTCAATACTTAGTTGGGGCTCCTTCTGCCTGGATTACTGCAGCAATGCGGCGTGGCATGGAGTCCATCAGTCTGTGGCACTGCTCAGGTGTTATGAGAGCCTAGGTTGCTCTGATAGTGGCCTTCAGCTCTTCTGAATTGTTGGGTCTGGCGTATCGCATCTTCCTCTTCACAATACCCCATAGATTTTCTATGGGGCTAAGGTCAGGCGAGTTTGCTGGCCAATTAAGAACAGGGATACCATGGTCCTTAAACCAGGTACTGGTAGCTTTGGCACTGTGTGCAGGTGCCAAGTCCTGTTGGAAAATGAAATCTGCATCTCCATAAAGTTGGTCAGCAGCAGGAAGCATGAAGAAAACACAGTGGACCAACACCAGCAAATGACATGGCACTCCAAACCATCACTGACTGTGGAAACTTTACACTGGACCTCAAGCAACGTGGATTATGTGCCTCTCCTCTCTTCCTCCAGACTCTGGGACCTTGATTTCCAAAGGTAATGCAAAATTTACTTTCATCAGAAAACATAACTTTGGACCACTCAGCAGCAGTCCAGTCCTTTTTGTCTTTAGCCCAGGAGAGACGCTTCTGATGCTGTCTCTTGTTTAAGAGTGGCTTGACACAAGGAATGCGACACCCATGTCTTGCATACGTCTGTGCGTGGTGGTTCTTGAAGCACTGACTCCAGCTGCAGTCCACTCTTTGTGAATCTCCCCCACATTTTTGAATGGGTTTTGTTTCACAATTCTCTCCAGGGTGCGGTTATCCCTATTGCTTATACACTTTTTTCTACTACATCTTTTCCTTCCCTTTGCCTCTCTATTAACGTGCTTGGACACAGAGCTCTGTGAACAGCCAGCCTCTTTAGCAATGACCTTTTGTGTCTTGCCCTCCTTGTGCAAGGTGTCAATGGTCGTCTTTTGGACAACTGTCAAGTCAGCAGTCTTCCCCATGATTGTGTAGCCTACAGAACTAGACTGAGAGACCATTTAAAGGCCTTTGCAGGTGTTTTAAGTTAATTAGCTGATTAGAGTGTGGCACCAGGTGTCTTCAATATTGTACCTTGTCACAATATTCTAATTTTCTGAGATACTGAATTTGGGGTTTTCATTAGTTGTCAGTTATAATCATCAACATTAAAAGAAATAAACATTTGAAATATATCAGTCTGTGTGTAATGAATGAATATAATATACAAGTTCCACTTTTTGAATGGAATTACTGAAATAAATCAACTTTTTCATGATATTCTAATTTTATTTTTATGCACCTGTATATGGTGCCGGTTTACCACTGTTCCTTCCTTGGACCACTTTTGATAGATACTGACCACTGCAGACCGGGAACACCCCCACAAGAGCTGCAGTTTTGGAGATGCTCTGACCCAGTCGTCTAGCCATCACAATTTGGCCCTTGTCAAACCTAGGCTTGTCTATTTTTCCTGCTTCTAACACATCAACTTTGAGGATAAAATGTTCACTTGCTACCTAATATATCCCGCCGTGATGAGGAGATTATCAGTGTTATTCACTTCACCTGTCAGTGGTCATAATGTTATGCCTAGTCGGTGTATATACAGTATGTATATACAGTATTTTACACTCTACTCCTCTGTCCATCTTAGCTCTTTAAAGCCTTTCATGGATATTGTTTCCATATATTATAATGATTTGTTAAAAAACATAATTATTTAGGTTATTCTATCTATCTACTAGCCCTAATCAAACAAAACACGAATTATTATGGATTCATTTTATAATTAAAATTCAAAGTAAAAGTAAAACAAGTCAGGATTTTTTTTATTTTTCCTACTGTCCCAACATTTTCTGATTTGGGGTTGTATTATTTTTAAGACTTTTTTAATTTAAAAATATATATATTAAGGATTTTATATATTAGGTACAATAAATAGAACACATTTGGAGCATTTGTATTTTATAGTGACTGTATCACAAACTCTTTATTGACATTCAGCTTTTACCAAATATTTGGACAGTTCAGAAATGCTCTTTTGACAGCTTGGTAAGACATCCTTAAACAAAAGCTGAAACAACTACCAGCCTGAAAAACACTGTGAGAAAGCAGTGTCTAAGCATATTGAGTCGCTCTCACCCAAGCAACACCCAGCGTCTTCCAATATGGACCAGCTTGGCATCCACACACACACAATCCCTAAGGGGAGTAGCAAGGGCTAACACGCCGATCTGGAGTTTAAATCTTAATTAGTTTTGGATTACTGTAACACCGCCATGGTAATGAAGGAAGGGAGAAAAAAAGCTAAGTAACACATTCAGCTCCACAGTTCACTCAATAAAGGCAGAACATGCCTAAAGATTTAACATATATATTTTACAAACTTTATTATGTAGAGGATTCTATTTTGAATTAATGTACAACCCCAAATCAGAAAAAGTTGGGACAGTATGGAAAATGCTAATAAAATAAAAATGCAGTGTTCCTTACATTTACTTTGACTTTTATTTGATTGCAGACAGTTTGAACCCAAGCTATTTCATGTTTTGTCTGCTCAACTTCATTTCATTTGTTAATATACCTCCATTCTCTGAATTTCAGGCTTGCAACACATTCCAAAAAAAGTTGGGACGGGGGCAATTTAGGGCTAGTAATAAGGTGAAAAATAATACTAAATAATGATGTGATTCCAAACAGGTGATGTCAACAGGTGATTGTTATCATGGTTTGGTACAAAAGCAGCATCCAGGAAAGGCTTTGATGAGCAAAGATGATCAGAGGATCTCCAGTTTGTCAACAAGTGTGTGAGAAAATGATTGAAATGTTTAAAAACAACGTACCTCAAAGAAAGATTGGAAGGGATTTGCATATTTCTCCCTCCACAGTGCATAATATCATTAAACGATTTAAGGAATCAGGAGGAATTTTAGTGCATAAAGGCCAAGGGCGCAAGCTTAAGCTGGACACCCATGACCTTTAATCCCTCAGACGGAACTGCATCAAGAACCGCCACTCAACAATAGCTGATATAACCACATGGGTGAGGGATTACTTTGGCAAACCTTTGTCAAGCACTACAATACAGAGTTACATGCACAAATGGCACTTTTAACTATACTGTGCAAAAAAGAAGAAGCTTTATGTTAACCACGTCTAGAAGCGGCGTCGACTTCTCTGAGATCTGAGGCATCTAGGATGGACCATCACACAGTGGAAATGTGTATTGTGGTATTGACGCCATGTGCTCTGGATCAAAGACGAAAAGGACCATCCAGACTTCTTATCAGCAACAAGTCCAAAAGCCAAAGTCTGTCATGGTATGGGGCTGTGTCAGTGCCCTTGGCAAAAGTCATTTACACGTCTGTGAGGCAGCATTAATGCAGAAAAGTACATTGAGATCTTAGAGCAACATATGCTGCCTTCAAGATCTTTTTCAGGGACGTCCATGCATTTTTCAACAAGACAATGCAAAACCACATGCTGCACACATTACAAAGGCATGGCTGCGGAAGAAGAGGGTACGGGTACTGGACTGGCCTGCCAGAAAATGTGTGAAGACTTTTTCTGATTTGGGGTTGTAATTGCCATTGAACTCAATCGACACTCAATAGCTCATAATGACAAAGGAATTCAATTCAAAAACTAATATCTTCAAGTATTAGTACTTAGTACTATTAATACAAGTAAATAGCACTTTTGGTATGTGACTCGACAAGCTTTGGGAAGCGCGTTCCACCACTTGGGTGCAAGTACAGAGAAGAGCCTTGATGCAGTATTTCGGTTGGTTGAAAACCAGGCGAGCAGCTGCATTTTGGATGAGTTGCTGGGGTTTAATAGTGGACATAGGAGCACCTGACAGTAGGGAGTTGCAGTAGTCCAACCGTGAGATTACAAGTGACTGGACAAGAATCTGAGTGGCTTCCATGGAGAGAAATGGCCGAATCTTCTTGATGTTGTAAAGGAGGAACCAGCACGATCTTGTCATGTTGGCTACATGAGAAGAAAAGGTCAGCTGGTTATCCAGGACTACACCAAGGCTTCATGCATGATCAGATGGCCTGATCTAAAAGTCATCAAGAGAGATGACTAGGTCCTGGGTTGGAGATTGATCTCCAGGAATAAGTAACAGCTCTGTCTTGCCGGGATTAAGTTTTAGATGATGATGAGCTGACATCTATAGTGAGATATCTCGCAGACATGCTGAGATGCAAGCTGAGACATGTGTGTCTGAAGGAGGAAATGACAGAATGAGCTGAGTATCATCTGCATAGGAGTGGTAAGAGAAGCCATGGGAGGCTATGACCTTACCAAGTGAGCGAGTGTAGATAGAGAATAGAAGTGGGCCAAGTACAGAGCCCTGAGGAACACCAAAAACATACTGCAATTTATAATTTTTTTTTTCTGGTGTAAAGTTCTAGACTGCATTTAAACCATCACCTTCTATAAACAGTGAGTAATTTTGAGTGCACGGCCAGCTTCATTACCAAAGATCAATGATGCTTTTGGGCTAAAACAAAGTGAATCCCCAGTTACCTTTGTCCTCCAGACTATACTGCAATGTCATCCCTCCAAACATTCTGCCTGATCGTATCAATTATTTACCTTTTCTTCATTTATTTATTTGAAGCTGGAGAGAGAAAGGAGGGCATGGTGCTCCAGTTACCTTCAGTTTAAACTATTTACAATCATAGATCCACTGAGGATTCACCATCTAACACACAGTACAGCAGTGGTATGTACTGTAGAATATTCTTCCATGGACAGAGGCCTGTCTTATAAAGCATTTTAAATATAGCCTGGATTCCTAAAGTTCTTACCTAACTAAGCATCAACAAACACAACTGTGGCTAACTCAGCAGCTTAACAAAGACAGGTATGATACTGCAGAAATCCACTGGGGGCTAACACAGGCTAAATGTAAATAGTATTTTGGAAGGGAACTTTTCTTAGTTAAGGAAAATAGTTCACATACACTTATGAGAAACATGTATGTGATTATAGTCGTAGGATTTTGAGCCAAGATATGTTAGGCCAAAATTAAACACACAGCAACTTTTTTTTACATATTTTTTAATTATTATTTTATGCATTTTCTCCTTTTTTTCTCCCTTTTTAGCACGTCCAATTGCCCCATTGCGTCATGCTTCCTCTCCACCAATGCCAATCCCTGCTCTGATTGAGGAGAACGAAGCTAACCCACGCCCCCTCTGACACATGGGCCGTATGCATCTTATCACCTACACTTTGACGAGTGCAGTACAGCTCAGCACTGTGTACGGAGAGACACACCCTGAGAGCACTCTTTTCTCATCTCTGTGCAGTCACAACTTAGATAATTACCTTAGTGGTGCAGTGGAATTGTGGTCACTTGCATTGCCCTTTTATTTTGGTCATGCTATAAGGAGATTGATTTAGAGATGTGGCTTCTTTCTTGCACTGCAGCCTTGAAGCCCATGGCTACGTAAACCTTGCTTGTGTCACCTACCTATGTTTCAGCTGCATGTAATTTAGAACTGACATATTTTTTAAGGTTTTTTAGGATTATATAACATAATAGTTTTAGGTTGTCTTCCAAATTTTGCAAGAGATCAAATCAATACACTTTTATTGTCACATCACATTAAAACAGGTGTGAAAGGTGAGTGAAATCTTGGGTGCATAGCCCCTTACAGTTGTGATACACATTAAATACAAAACACACATTTACTTACATACACTAACACCAATCTGCTTAATATATACAGGTAAAGCTATAAATGTATAGATATTCAAACATTATAGTATAACGTACTGTCAGGCAGATAATGTAAAGGTGTATGTAAATGTTTCGGATATGTTCTGGCATATAATTTTTCAAATATAGAATAATTATTATACAGTCCAGATGTACAGGTATTGTATAGGACCACTGTTCCCAGACTTTTAATTGGTGCAGTGCAAACTCTTATTTATATGAAGGCACTCAGAATATTTTAAGAAATTCTGAGATTAACTTATCAAAACCTTTTTTCTATAACAAAAAAGTGTTCAAAGCATTCGTTCATAGAAAGAGAGTTACAGAACTTAAATAATGAGTGTATGCATTTTAAGTTTTAATGAATACAAAAAGCCTGATGTAATGCAATATTATAATCAGTGAATTTTGGCCAGTTCTGCTCACTTTTCTCATGTCATTTGAAGTATTTTGCTAGTCACTAGAAGCAGTACTATAACTCCATTTATTTGGGGGAAGGGGGGCACAAGAAGGGTCCATCGAGTTTGCTAACAGTGAATCTGTCCCCCATTTGGACTTGGTTTTGTATTTTAAAAGAATGTGACACTTTATACGTTAATGACAAAAGCCAGAGCAATACACACAGTTTGCAAAAGGAAGGTTAAGCACTTTGAGTCCTGGTTTACATGAACAAATGTAAATAATCATGTGTTTAATATTTAAACATGTCCAAATATTTCAAAATGAGCATAGGAATTTATGTAGCATTAAAACAAAAGTGGTGCAACCCTGTTCATTAGTGGTTAATAAGATAACCAGCTTGCAGTGGTTACATGAAAAATAAAAAGTACAGTGGTACCTTGACACTCAACGTCAATTGGTTCTGGGAGTGGCATTGAGTTTAAAAGGCGTTAAGTTTCAAGGTATTTTTGCTCATAAGGACGTATGGGAAACCTGTTAATGCACTCAATGGTCCCATGAAACTGCATATATTTTAGGCTAATGTAAAATAATGGGGTTGTTTTTGACACTTATACACTGAAAACAACACAAGTATAATATAAAAACATTAAAATGCAATTAAAAACAGTTAAAAATCAATTAAAAAAATACAATAAAACCTGCACTTCATAATCGTGGAGATGCTTGATCTTGAAATACCGTATTCCGTTTAGTGAAAGCGCATAGCTTTTGCGCTACTGTGCTGTTATTTGCTATGGAGTGTGGCGATGCACAAAACTTAACGTGACTTATTGTACTAAAACGAGCTAGGAATTTTATTAGTGAAGAGAATTATGAGTAATAATTGAGAGGTTTAGTGTTTGTCGTTTTAATATATTAAGTCAGGTTAAGCTTCTTTTTTTTAATTATAAGCATTTTAAAATCTCTCATAAAAAAGCAGATTCTTACAATTTCTTAGCACCCTGAGCTATAACACAAGTTTAAAAGTGAAACAGGAGGAAAATCCAGCTAAACACAGATACATGCGGATGCTTTCAGAATGAATTTGACGGTTATTCCACACAATTTACTTTGATAACGTTTTACTGCACCGATCAAGTCAAGCACTAAACAAAGCAGCTATTTATTGTTAATTTGAAATTAAATAAATACATTTTTAAAAAGCTGAACACGTTGAGTTTAAGGGTACACATTTCCCGACCAGTGGCGTTGAGTTTCAAAGATTTTGTGTTACAAGGTACCACTTTATTTTACAATATAAGAAATGCTGTCCAACATCAGTGCCTAACCTCAAAAATGCTTTTTGAGTGTCTGAATGAGCACATACCACAAAAGACACACCACAAAATACTGTGCCAAGCCATTACAAATGGGGTAACTCCATATTTATGGCCATGGTTTTAAAAAGGTCAATGTCCGCCACGGTAAAAAAGACACACTGCAACCAGAGCTGGATTCTGAGTACCTCGTATCGAATCCAGCTCTGCCTCACCGGTTTGAGGCTGAGTGGCTGTATGAGCAACGATTGGCCGGTTGCTCATGGCAGGGTTCGGCATAGACAGAGAGGAAGCACGATGCAAATTGAACAATTGGATGGGCTAAAAGGGGAGAAAAAGGGGAAAAATTAAAAACAAAAGGTCAATGTCCAACAAGCTCATGGCTGGGTGTCTACATACATTTTGGCCTTTGGGTTAAATAACAGGGTGAATAATTAGCCTGCTACTGAGTTTTGAAAGACCAATTAAAGAGATTTTACTGTGCTTGCTATTGAACCTTAGTCCAGTATTACAATTTTCATTTAGACTTGGTATTTAAGGAAAGCAGTAATGTTTGAGTATCTTTTGATATTAGCAAGGGCTGTGTAAGGCTGAAACTTTAAAGGTAATAAAAAAAAAAAAAAAGAGTTGGCTATCACCTTGCTTTGTGAGACAGGCCCCAGGTCCATTATACAGTGGTACCTTGTAACTCGACATCCCCTAAGCTCAAAATCTTTAAAACCTGACGCTGTTCGTCAAGAAATTTGTACCTTTAAACTCAACGTTTACCTTAAACTCAACGTGTTCAGCTATTTTTTTAAATGTATTTATTTAATTTCAGATTAACAATGAACAGCTGCTCTGTTCAGCGCTTGGCTTAAGCGGTGCAGTAAAACGTCATCAAAGTGCAAATATGAGACAAATCTGCATTTGTGAGGAATAACCATCAAATCTACTCTAAAAGCATCCACATGTATCTGTGTATAGCTGGATCTTCCTCCTGTTTCACTTTTAAAGCTCGGGATTTTGAGAAATTGTAACAGCTTTTCTGAGAGAGTCTAAAACGCTTAAAAAAACAAGCTTAATGTGACAATGTATTAAAAGAACGACACACGAAAACTAAACCTCTCTTAATTATTACTGCTCATAAGTTCTCTCCACTTATGAAATTCATTCCTCGTTGTTTTAATACAATAAGTCACGTTAACCTTTGTGCACTGGCACACTCTATAGGAAATAATGGCACAGTCTGCTAAAAGCACAAATGCTTCTAATGTAAATGCGTCTTTACTGAACTCACTAAGGAATACGGTATTCCAGGATTAAGCATCTCCACGATTAAAAAGCATAAGGAATCAATAAAGAAGCAAAGGCAAAGTGCAGGTTTTATCGTATTTGTTATTGATTGTTAACTGTTTTTCAATTGTATTTCAGTGTTTTTATATTATATTTGTGTTATTTTCAGTGTATAAGCCTAAAATATATGCAGGTCCACGGGACCATGGAATGCATTAACAGGTTTCCCATATATCCTTTTAGGAAGAAATACCTTGAAACTCAATGCCTTTTAAACTCAACGCCACTCCCAGAACCATTTGATGTTGAGTTTCAAGGTACCGCTGTATATGAAAGATCACAAACTGCTTATCACTTTGTACATGAGTGTCTTCCACCCCACATAAGAAAAGACGTGATCAATTATTCACTAATGAACACTCAAGTCAACACAAAACATTGTGTCATATGTTTCCACATTCTGCTGGTACACCTACTGTATACATAAAATCTGCACCTACTGAGCAATGAAATGAACACTACTTCTGCCACATTACATTATACAGACACACACACAATTCTCTGTTTTCAGCTCTATCAACCCAGCTCAAATAAATTAAAGTTACCATACACCTAGAGAGAAACAAAGTAAGAGAAAATGAGAAACAAGAATGTGTGAGAGGAATTGAGTGATTCTGTCTCTCTCTTTTCTCCATCCCTCCACAACTTATGTCTTGCTGTTTCCATTAGCAGACAGTCCCATTAGGGCGATCACTTATAGACCATATTGATTCTCTCCCAGCTCTGATTCATGCTGTACACCCCCCTCACACAGACACAACTGATTTCTATACTTTAAACCACCGGTCTGCACTACTAGCTTTAGCTGTTTTTGACTTTGCTTGACTTATTTAAGAAACTTAACTGTGCTTTATTATTTAGCCAACAGTCTAGTACCAAAGAACTTGGTATTAAAAGGATGCAGTAATGTTTAGATATTTTTACATACTATTTGAAAAGTGTAGTGCCAGAACGTCAATTTGTCTGTTAGAATTAGAATAATAAGTGTTTTTAATTTGTCATTAGATAGGCATTTCTGTAACTGTTTGCTTTTAATTTTTTTTAGAAGTAACCAAAAATATACAGTAAAAATCGGATGTCTCAAACGTGACTACAAAGGCTGACAAATGTTGACAAAAGTGGTCCAATGTCTAGTAGTGGATAAGTGATGGGTGCTGCCAGAGTTAAAAAGGACCCTAAAACAACTGCAATTAACTTGATTGATTAATTAATCAGTGTTTTTGATATCCTTAAAGCATTTAAACTCACCATGCTTCATTCACATGGCAGCTTATTTAATTTATCAGATTTAATTTTACACACAAAGTGCTGTTTAAAACTGCTCCAAAAAAATAAATTTTTTAATTTTTCTCCTGATTTAGCGGAATCAATCTGTCTTCCGCTGCTGGGGATCCCTAATTGCAAATAGAGGAAGGTATTTTTCCTACTCACGCCTCCTCCGACCCGTGTGCAGTCCTTAGTGGAACCTTTCTCATTCACCCATGCTTCTGCACAGGCGCCTCTATCTGGTAATCAGGGTCCTTACACATGCAGCATTTGAAGACCCCACCCAAATAGTCAGGTCATCCCGCCCTAGCAGAAACGTGTCTGCTGCAAGCACTGCCAATTATGCCTGATAGATGGCGCCCAGTCGACCGGTGGCAGAGTTAAAAACCGAGGAGTTCAGAATTTCAGCGCTGGTGTGATAGCGGAATATCCCGCTGCGCCACCTGGGCGCCAAGCTCAGTTTTTTACATCCTGTCTAACTGGTGGTTTGATGGCTTACAGCATTGTTTACTTTAGCAGTACCATACCAAGGTTTGAAATAAATAATTCAATAAATATTGTTCCCTTCAACATTGTCTTCTGACATATTATCCTAATTTAAAATCTGACAATATAAGGAACCTATAAGCTATACAAGACAAGACAACCTACTGTGGCTGCTAATGCATGTTTTATTTTTGTATTTAATTCATGACACATATGCGAAACAAAAACATCATATAGGAAATAGGGCAGTGTTAGTTCAGCTGTTAAGGTACTAGACTAGTAATTAGATGGTTGCCAGTTCAAGCCCCATCACCGCCAAGTTGCCACTGTTGCCCCTAAGCAAAGCCCCTAACCCTCAATAGCTTGGACAATATACACCGATCAGCCATAACATTAAAACCACCTCCTTGTGTCTACACTCACTGACCATTTTATCAGCTCCACTTACCATATAGAAGCAATAGATGAGCGATGGTCTCTGACTTTACATCTACAAGGTGGACCAACTAGGTAGGAGTGTCTAATAGAGTGGACAGTGAGTGGACATGGTATTAAAAAACTCCAGCAGCGCTGCTGTGTCTGATCCACTCATACCAGCACAACACACACTAACACACCACCACCATGTCAGTGTCACTGCAATGCTGAGAAGGATCCACCACCTAAATAATACCTGCTCTGTGGGGGTCCTGACCATTGAAGAACAGGGTGAAAGTAGGCTAAAAGGTATGCAGAGAAACAGATGGACCACAGTCCGTGCTGCCCTTTAACAGGGCTAGGGTAAGGGGTTTGTGCAGCCTACTGAAGTTTCTTTACCTCAGACCAGTCTAATGTCATAATGAGCCTCTCTTTGTGCACATGGGTACAGTTATCCTGGATAAGGGAAAAGCCTTCTCAACACCATGGCCACAAATTAGGCCAAGCCTGTGGTTCCATAAAAACAAGGTTCCATAAAACTACATTTATTAGCCATTTTCTGTTTCATAAATCCTTATCAGAACATTGGCTCTCTTTTTTTTACGCTGCCCTTTTACAGTTGTTTTTTACCAGTTCTCATTTACTGTCAGTGCAGCAGACAGGAGTGAAATACAGTGCAGCTGAGAAGGACAAATGGAAGAGGACAGGAGAAGGAGCAAGACTGGAGGTCAACAGAAGGAGAGGCAGATGCTCATGCCTTTGATGCCTGAGAGCAAATAATTAGGTTGGTGATGCTGGCAGAGAGAAAGCACGATTTGTGGGGGAGAGCACAAGGAGCGGGGGAATACCCTCATGCAGAGAGAGAGTGAGAGAGAGGATGAGAGAGATTTTTTTTCTGTTCGATTTGATTTTACACCCACTGTTCTCTCCCATCATCCCTCTTTTTCATTCCCGCCCACACTGTGGCGTGTGGCATGAGAAAGCTGAGCATCCAGGCAATCTTTAAAGATGCATGAGGCGGTCCTCTCCTCCTCTGGTGAAATCTCTACACGCAAACACACCATTTCACATCTCTCATGCTTTCTCTCAAACTTGCACACATTCTTTCACAGCTTTCTGGCTTTCTCCTTCACACATGTGCATCCTCTCAGTCTCTTTCACACATGTACTCTCTCACACATGTAGACTCACTCGCTTGCTCTCTCTGTCACACTTGCACGCTCTAACACAAGCACGTTTTGTCTCTCTCGTGCTACATTCTCTCTCACGTGAACACTGTCTTTCTCATGCTCTTCCTCACATGCAGACAATTTCTCATGCACTCTTTTTTATGCACACACAAACAATGCAACACATATGTAAACACTACAGCACTCACCATATGTTACAATATATTATGTTGACAGAAGCAAAGTGTTTTTACATTTGCACTGATATGTGCAATACATCACATGAGCAGCATTTACACAATACTGATGGTGCCATATGTATAAGGTTAAGAAAAATAATGCATGCTACAAATCTGAGTCCTTCAACTGCTTTTATTTAAAACCCAGCAATCCTGTAAATTCATCAGGGGCCTAAGTGTGGGAGGGTGTGTTTAACAGCTTCAGGCACCCAGGTGGGTTAATTTTGAAAGCATTACAAACCTCAAAATCCATGAAGAACAGAAACTGAGAGTGAAAATTAAAGAATGCCACAGAGTAGACAGGGGAGGAAAGAATAGAGACAAAAGATGACATACATCGATCAAGCATAACATTATGACCACCTTCCTATGCAGCCCCATAATCAACAAACTGTGATGCACTGTGTATTCTGACACCTTTCTATCAGCAGTTTGAGTTACAGTAGCTCGTCTGTTGGATCGGACCACACGGGCCAGCCTTCGCTCCCCACGTGCATCAATGAGCCTTGGCCGCCCATGACCCCTGTTCCTTCCTTGGACCACTTTTGATAGATACTGACCACTGCAGACCGGGAACACCCCACAAGAGCTGCAGTTTTGGAGATGCTCTGACCCAGTCGTCTAGCCATCACAATTTGGCCCTTGTCAAACTCGCTCAAATCCTCACCCTAGTCCATATTTCCTGCTTCTAACACATCAACTTTAAGGATAAAATGTTCACTCGCTGCCTAATATATCCCACCCACTAACAGGTGCCGTGATGAAGAGATAATCAGTGTTATTCACTTCACCTGTCAGTGGTCATAATGTTATGCCTAGTCGGTGTATATTAATCATTCATTCATTGATTTATCATCTGTTTTACCACCGCTTTACCCTATTCAGGGTCATGGTGGGTACAATTCACTGGGCGAAAGGCAGGAAACACTCTGGACAGGTCAACAGTCAATTACAGGGCAAACACACACTAATACATAGGGCAATTTTAGTATCTCCTATTAACTTGACTGCATGTCTTCGAACTGTGAAAGAAAACCGAAACACATGAAGGAAACCCACATAGACACAAAGAGAACATGCAAACTGTACACAGAAAGGACTGGGATGGCTCCACCTGGGGATTGTGAGGTAACTGTGCTACCCACTGAGCCCTATTTTAACCTGCAATACAAGTGAATGCCAGAGGTTAACATATGTAAGCCATAAATGTAATTGAACATGCTGTAAAATCCACATCTGTAACTACATTAATCCAATCAGCATTTGTTTTCATGCATGTTCAAATGCCACTGAAATCCTCTGGGCTTCTAAACAAGAAATCTAAGCTGTAATGATAAATCTAAAAAATAAACGACCAGGAGAGTTCTAGTTTATATGTGCTGTTATAAAGACAGCTACCTGAATGCCCTCTAGTGGCCTGTATAATAGCACCTTTCCTGTAGCCTTGTCCTCTTCTTAGGAGGGTATTGATGACAATGACAGCATTATGGCTTAAAAACAGCAATACATGTTATTTTCACCTGTCAGTCATTTTTGGAGAGGAGTTGCTATTCCTGTCCACATTTCTCATATATATGTGTAACGTGTATGAAATAACTAGCTGCTTTTATGTTTATGAAAGCATAATATACATAAATATTAGGGCTGGCTCAATACCACATTTTCATGTCCAATACCAATACTGCAAATTGAGTATCTGCCGATACCGATACCAATCTGATATGTCATTTCTCCTCTCAAACAACTAAGCAGTAATAATACATGTCTCAATGCACCATGGTTAAACTAGCTATCTAAATAACAATGCTCAGACTGTAAACAAATATTCTAAAGGAATAAATACAGAACCTACAACATCACACTTCTGCAAAACTGTTGTTTTTATTTTCACTTTTATGTTCACAGAACATTTAGCAGCATTTTTGGTTTCACTTACGTTTGAGCTGTTGTTTAAGTGACATCTCGCTTTACGGCGTGTCGTCCAAAGTGTCTACAATTGGAAGATGTTGACATCTGTGGCTAAACGGTAAACGGTGTAGTTTGTTTTATTTCATAACACTAATGGATTAATCGTTGAGGATGTGAGAGATCTCCAAGCCGGGACAAAACAGGTTTTCTTTATCTCAGGTGAGCGATTTATCATTTATAAAGTGATTTTTATTGTGTTTAAACAGTGTTTTTAGATGTGGCAGTAGTAGATGATTTTTTAAAATGCTAAAAGTTTAAGTAGTTCAGTGTGATTTAATTTCTGAATGGCTGCTGCAGATGTGGCACATGTTAATGATGTCATCAAGATGCACCTTGTTATGGCAGTTGCCGAGTGAGCTGGCAATAAATGGCACTCTGTTGGAACGTATCTTCGTGTGTTATTTGCTTTACACAAAAACAATGGCCTTATTTACATTAAGTGTTATTTACATTAAATGTTATTTACATTAAGCAACAGTACTGGATCGGATTACACGTTTTTTTTCCTTCCGATATCCGATCCTGTGATCTGGGCCAATATCAGACCGATACCGATACAGAGTATGCCAGCCCTAATAAATATATTTAAATATATACATTTATGTTAAAATAAATTCTTTGGTTCTTTTTTTTCTTACCACTTTGTTAAGAAGGGCACTTGAGGATGTAAGGTCCTTACCTTAAAAGGCAGAAAATAAACAGAAAAAAGCTGTATTGTTATTTTTTAATGTCATTCTCTTTCTATACATTCGTTCTACTCATTTCTGTTTATTTAGTAAGCTAACAGACACACAGGATTGGATAGCAATGGGTAAACAGGTAGAGGTGAAAAAACGGCATCTTACCCACCCAGAGAACAATTAAGCTCTCTTAGACTTTAACTACAAACAGACAAGGCATTAACGGGGCACAAACACTTCTAAATTCTGGAGTGAACGCTATATGGTTTATACAACAGTAATGAGGAAAATGTTTAATGTTAATTCATTCAGAAATTTCATCAAGGCCGCACAGGTGGCACAGCGGTTAAAACACACGCTGGAACCAGAGCTGGGATCTTGAATACATCGTATTGAGTCTCAGCTCTGCCTGTCGGCTGGGCTGAGCAGCCACATGAACAACGATTGGCCTGTTGTACAGATAGGAGTGGGATATTAAAAAGCCGGATAGGAACGCTTTCATAACTAATGCAATTACGACCTCTGCTGGCTGATTGATGGCACCTGCACAGAGATGGGAAAAGAGTGCTGTCAGGGTGTGTCTCTCCGTACACAGTGCTGAGCTGCACAGCATTATAGGGACACAAACACCTCTAAATTCTGGAGTGAACGCTATATAGTTTATACATCAGTATTGAGAAAATTTCAAAACATCTGGCATCAGCTGTAGTCTAGTGGTTAAAATGCTGGACTAATAATCAGAAGATCACTGGTTCAAGCCCACCACTGCCAGGTTACAGCTGTTGGACTCTTGAGCAAGGTCCTTAACACTTAATTGCTCAGGATGTATACTGTTACAGTACTGTAAGTCACTTTGAATAAAGGTGTCTGCTAAATGCTGAAAATGTAAATGTTAAGACTTATCACTACTGACATCCTACTGTAATTCACCTGTCTATTAATCTATCTATCAAGCCAGCTATCTAGGAATACAGCTTCAAGTGCAGAGAGAACTGCACCAGTAACACATTAGTACACATTAAGCCAAGGAGACTATATCCATTGCATCCATTACAGAGACTATTTGCATAACCGTGGACAAATGTGCATCAAACAGCACTTTTTTATCTGTAGAGAACAAGACAGATGCATTGTTGAGAAGAAAACTCATTTCATGCACATACACACAAACACACTCTATATAAATTTTTTTTTTCCTCAACAAAGCAGCAAACCCTTCCCTCAGATGAATAGTTTCACACACTCTTTTTCTATTTCGTCAATGAATTTAAGTATTTACAGCAAAGCTCTCACCTGGAAATGTGTCATTGCTGTTCATAATGATGAACCCTGTTCTCTCTTTACTACTTATATAGAAACGGCAGTGAAAAGTGAAACATCTCACAATCAAAATGTGCAAAAAGTGCTAAAAAAGATATTACATAGAGATGTGAAACAAGACCTCCAATTTGCTACTCTGTTTCCTTGGGGCCGATTGGGTGCTAATTATTCACCTCTGCTGTTGGATCCATAACTCACGCAGAGCATCTGCATAAATGAATGACAATATAAATGGAGACGGTTCTTACAAGGCCCAGAATACAAAAATCACTTTCAACTTCAATCAAGGATCATGCAGGGACCAATCATAACATTACGACCACCTTCCTAATATTGTCTTGGTCCCTGTTTTGCTGCCAAAACAGCCCTGACCATTCGAGGCATAGACTCCACTAGACCCCTGAAGGTGTGCTGTGGTATCTGGCACCAAGATGTTAGCAGCATATCCTTTAACTCCTGTAAATTGTGAGGTGGGGCCTCCATGGATTGGACTTGTTTTTCCAGCACATCCCACAGATGCTCGATTGGATTGAGATCTGGGGAATCTGGAGGCCAAGTCAACACTTCAAACTCGTTGTTGTGCTCCTCAAACCATTCCTGAAGCATTTTTACTTTGTGGCAGGGCGCATTATCCTGCTGAAAGAGGCCACAGCCATCATGAAATACCGTTTCCATGAAAGGGTGTACATGATCTGCAACAATGCTTAGGTAGGTGGTACGTGTCAAAGGAACATCCACATTGATGGCAGGACCCAAGGTTTCCCAGCAGAACATTGCCCAAAGCACCACACTGCCTCCGCCGACTTGCCTTCTTCCCATAGTGCATCCTGGTGCCATGTGTTCCTCAGGTAAGCAATGCACATTCACCCGGCCATCCACGTGATGTAAAAAAAAAACATGATTCATCAGACCAGGCCACCTTCTTCCATTGCTCCGTGGTCCAGTTCCGATGCCCAAGTGCCCATTGTTGGCACTTTCGGCGGTGGTCAGGGGTCAGCATGGGTCACTGTTTATTCTGACACCTTTCTATCAGAACCAGCATTAACTTCTTCAGCAATTTGAGCTACAGTAGCTAGTCTGTTGGATCGGACCACACGGGCCAGCCTTCACTCCCCATGTGCATCAGTAAGACTTGGCCGTCCATGACCCTGTCGCCGGTTTACCACTGTTCCTTCCTTGGACCACTCTTGATATATACACAAGAGCTGCAGTTTTGAGATGCTCTGACCCAATCGTCTAGCCATCACAATTTGGCCCTTGTCAAACTCGCTCAAATCCTTACGCTTGTCCATTTTTTCTGCTTCTAACACATTTTGAGGATAAAATGTTCACTTGCTGCCTAATATATCCCACGCACTAACAGGTGCTGTGATGATGAGATAATCAGTATTATTCACTTCACCTGTCAGTGGTCATAATGTTATGCGTGGTCAGGTCACATTTGTGTCCTGCCTCCTTTTTTGCCAATCATTCCAACAACATAGTGTCTGCGTTAAGTTCATCATTTGTAAGATCTTTCTGCTGATCCAGATATTTACTTGTCAATATGTCAATAATAGGAAGCTATATAGGCCCTAAAGCAGGCGATTTACAACAAACAAATGATATCCAAGCAGCAGCAGAGCCAAGTAGTCATCTTTGTCTGTGTTGGATAGATCAGGTTGGACACCATCCCTGGAAGCACATTGACTCATGGAAATTTAAAGAAGAAGTGGAAGGTTTGTACTTAACTGACACAAAATCTCAGAAAGATTTTACTAGTGTTCAGGTGTCATAAAAATTTTCACTGTAGACTACGATGATGCTGAAAATGCCATAAAAATAGCACCGTTGGGGTCATCAACAGGAATGAGTTAAGGTCTGTACTGAACATATTATAGCTTTTATTGAGCAAACAGAGGCACACCAGAGAAAAAGATGCTCTAGAGGCAAATACAAGATTCAGCCGACAGCAATCCATAACACACACACAAATACACATAGAAACTAACCAAATGCAGACAGTAGATTTTCGAAAAACTGCCCATAAAAAGTGCCCATAACACCTTGGGACATCCATTTGCATAATAGCGATTTACAACCAGCAGCATCCTTGTCCAGCATGGCATCACCACATAAAGCTACAATATTAACAATTTTACCCATTATGTTTCTTATTAAGGGCAGCACGGTCGCCTCACAGCAAGAAGGTCCTGGGTTCGACCCCCAGGCGGGGCGGTCAGGGTCCTTTCTGTGCTGAGTTTGCATGTTCTCCCCGTGTCTTCGTGGGTTTCCTCTGGGAGCTCCGGTTTTCTTCCCCAGTCCAAAAACATGCAGTCAGGTTAATTGGAGACACTGAATTGCCCTATAGGTAAAGGGGTGTGTTTATGTGTGTGTGTGTATGTGTGTCTGCCCTGCGATGGACTGGCGCCCCATCCAGGGTGTTACTGTGTGCCTTGCACCCATTGAAAAGCTGGGATAGGCTCCAGCACCACAATGCCCTCCCCCCCGCGCCTCTAATGTGGTTAAGTGGTTAAGGGGTAATCAGAATTTGGAGGCTACCACTTATTCTCATCTGTAGTTATTCCTTTTGATTTTAAGTTAAGATTGAAACAGGTTATGATTTGAATTTTACACTTAAGTAATGAATAAATAAATGTTAACATTTACATTTAAACACACATTATTTTGACCACCAGCTAATATCCAGAGTAACCTCCGTGTGCAGTACAGACAGCAGCTAGACGGGCTGGATGTGACTCAATAAGGTCCTGGCAGGTTGTCACAGGTATCTGGAGCCATGCTGACTGCAGTGCATCCCACAGCTGCTGGAGGGAGCGACCTCGACGATTGAGGTGGTCCCACAGATGCTCAATTGGGTTCAAGTCTGGGGAATTAGGAAGCCAGGGTAGTACTTGGAAGTCTTGGTCATGCGTTTCTAACCAATGTCAAACATTTCTAGCTGTGTGACGTGTCTTGCTGGAAGATCCCATCCGCCCCGGGGAAGACCATTTTAACTATGGTACTTTTACCCATGACAGCAATGAGGGTTATACATCGATCAGCCGTAACATTAAAACCACCTCCTTGTTTCTACACACATTGTCCATTTTATAGGCTTCACTTACCATATAGAAGCACTTTGTAGTTCTATAATTACTAACTGTAGTCCATCTATATCTCTGCATGCTTTGTTAGCCACCTTTCATGCTGTTCTTCAATGGTTTGGACTCTTCCAGGACCACTACAGAGTAGGTATTATTTGGGTGGTGGATCATTCTCAGCACTGCAGTGACACTGACATGGTGGTGGTGTGTTGTGTTGTGCTGGTATGAGTGGATAAGACACAGCAATGCTGCTGGAGTTTTTAAACACCTCACTGTCACTGCAGGACTGAGAATAGTCCACCAACCAAAAATATCCAGCCAACAGCACCCCGTGGGCAGCAGCAACTTTACATCTACCTTTGTATTACTACAAAGTGCTTCTATATGGTAAGTGGAGCTGATAAAGGGGACAGTGAGTGTAGAAACAAGGAGGTGGTTTTAATGTTATGGCTGATCAGTGTACATTGTTACTCCATTCTACATTTTACAATAACATGTAAAGGTATTATTATGGGGTAAAAGGAAAATCCACCAAAATTCTTATATATGGGCCATGGTTCACCACTTGGTGTCAGGAGCACTAAGAACATTTTTAAATGCTTATAATTTAGGTCTTTTAACATTTACTAAATATAATATTGTGAAAAGTACGGAAGCGTATTGCTGCCACACAGATAAAAAAAAAATACAGTCAGTATGATTGGATGAATTCATGTCAAACTATTTTTACACAAACACATCAATGTTTCTCACCTACTACACACACCTTAGTTTTTTAAATTACATAGTATTTATTTTACATTATACTTAAATAAAGATCAATAAATCTGTAATAAATGTATATTTCAAATATACAAATGACATTTTCAAAAATACAAATCATACAAGATTTAAATGGATACAGTGCCTTGCAAAAGTATTCAGCCCCCTTGAACTTTTCAACCTTTTGCCACATTTCAGGCTTCAAACATAACGATATGAAATTGTAATTGTTTGTGAAGAATCAACAACAAGTGGGACACAATCGTGAAGTGGAACGAAATTTATTGGATATTTTAAACTTTTTTTAGAAATAAAAAACTGAAAAGTGGGGCGTGCAATATTATTCAGCCCCCTTGCGTTAATACTTTGTAGCGCCACCTTTTGCTGCGATTACAGCTGCAAGTCGCTTGGGGTATGTCTCTATCAGTTTTGCACATCGAGAGACAGACATTTTTGCCCATTCTTCCTTGCAAAACAGCTCGAGCTCAGTGAGGTTGGTTGGAGAGCGTTTGTGAACAGCAGTTTTCAGCTCTTTCCACAGATTCTCGATGGGATTCAGGTCTGGACTTTGACTTGGCCATTCTAACACCTGGATACGTTTATTTGTGAACCATTCCATTGTAGATTTTGCTTTATGTTTTGGATCATTGTCTTGTTGGAAGATAAATCTCAGTCCCAGTCTCAGGTCTTTTGCAGACTGCAACAGGTTTTCTTCCAGAATGGTCCTGTATTTGGCTCCATCCATCTTCCCATCAATTTTAACCATCTTCCCTGTCCCTGCTGAAGAAAAGCAGGCCCAAACCATGATGCTGCCACCACCATGTTTGACAGTGGGGATGGTGTGTTCAGGGTGATGAGCTGTGTTGCTTTTACGCCAAACATAACGTTTTGCATTGTGGCCAAAAAGTTCGATTTTGGTTTCATCTGACCAGAGCACCTTCTTCCACATGTTTGGTGTGTCTCCCAGGTGACTTTTTATAGATATCTTTGAGAAATGGCTTTCTTCTTGCCACTCTTCCATAAAGGCCAGATTTGTGCAGTGTACGACTGATTGTGTCCTATGGACAGAGTCTCCCACCTCAGCTGTAGATCTCTGCAGTTCATTCAGAGTGATCATGGGCCTCTTGGCTGCATCTCTGATCAGTCTTCTCCTTGTTTGAGCTGAAAGTTTAGAGGGACGGCCGGTTCTTGGTAGATTTGCAGTGGTCTGATACTCCTTCCATTTCAATATGATCGCTTGCACAGTGCTCCTTGAGATGTTTAAAGCTTGGGAAATCTTTTTGTATCCAAATCCGGCTTTAAACTTCTCCACAACAGTATCTCGGACCTGCCTGGTGTGTTCCTTGGTCTTCATGATGCTCTCTGCGCTTTAAACAGAACTCTGAGACTGTCACAGAGCAGGTGCATTTATACGGAGACTTGATTACACACAGGTGGATTCTATTTATCACCATCAGTCATTTAGGTCAACATTGGATCATTCAGAGATCCTCACTGAACTTCTGGAGTGAGTTTGCTGCACTGAAAGTAAAGGGGCTGAATAATATTGCACGCCCCACTTTTTAGTTTTTTATTTCTAAAAAAAGTTTAAAATATCCAATAAATTTCGTTCTACTTCACGATTGTGTCCCACTTGTTGTTGATTCCTCACAAAAAATTACAATTTCATATCGTTATGTTTGAAGCCTGAAATGTGGCAAAAGGTTGAAAAGTTCAAGGGGGCTGAATACTTTTGCAAGGCACTGTAAGTGCATGTTTCCTACGTTTCTCAGTTAGTTTTATGATGGTCCCTAACTCAATAGACGAAGTGGGAGCTTGATAAACAGTTTCATTATAACCTTTCTTTAGATAAATAGACGTAATCTTAAAATTAACATAAAATTGTTTCTGTAGTATGTTGACTATTTTCATTCGTGTAAGAAATCATAAAATAAGTGGGTCTTATGTGTTTTTTCAAGCACTTATTTAGATCGGAATGCCGAATGTCAGACAGATGTTGAATATTAAAGTCAACAATCAACAATCCAGAAAAATTTCAGTCCACGACTGGAAAAATTTTAGGGCACGACTGGAAAACACTGTTGAATGTCTGTGACCTTTAAGTCCTTAGATCTCATTGCATGAGAAATCATCATGCTACTTTGATTAATAAATAGCCAAATGGGCTTGGGAGTATTAAAAAATGTTGTCACTTAACAGAGTCTGCTGATGCATTAAGAAACGCAAAGAAAAACTCTATTACTCGAAAAGAAAGCCATACATTCATTGTACACAGAAACATCAAGTTCTCTCAGGCTCAGCTGGCCAGACAGACAGTGTAAATGTGTGATGTGGTCAGATGAGTAACAAAGACAATGCACAATGAGTTCTCAATGCAAAAGACAAATAGGACTATCTAAACTATCAAAAGCCAACATCTGTCATGGTGTGGAGATGCATTAGTGCTCACAGCCTGGGTGACTTGCATATGTGGGAAGGCACCATTGACAAGGAGGTGTTTAATAGAAACTGCAATCAAGAAAGAATGGGCAAAAAATTCCACCTGCAAAACTGCAACAGTTATGCCTAGTTCACATTACACAATTTTTGCCCTGATTTTCACTCGCTGACAGGTCACCACTAGATGTGGCAGCTCAGAGGCAAATCGGCATTCGCTCGGGGCTTGAAAATCGGCTCTTGATCACTATGTGTGAACTGTTCAACAACTCGATCAGAATGGCTTGCCGAGCACTCGCAGACTCAAGGAAAATATCTAGCATGCTAAATATCTGGACCTGTCAGCGACTCAAAATCACATAGTGTGAAAGGTTTTGCAATCAGGTTGTGATTGTTGTGAACACAAGATACAGATAGGAAACCCAGGAGCTGTAAATGTGTGGAACAGGGGCATAATAAAAAAGTTTCTATCAGAATACAGTACATCAGCCCACACACAAGCTTTACAGTATTTGTGACTTATTGTCCACGACTGACTGATGGCGCCTGCACAGGGCTGAGGAATAATGCTGATGGGGTGTGGCCCTCCATACACAGTGTCAGTCAGTGTATGAACTCGACTCCTGCAGGTGAAAAATGCAGTCTGTACTGACTGTACGCGCCGGAGGGGGCGTATGTCAGTTGAGACCTGTCCTCAGTCAGCGGTGAAGGGTCATGGACAATTTTGTATCTCCAATTCACCTCACTTGCATGTCTTTGGACTGTGGGAGGAAATCGGAGTACCCGGAGGAAACCCACGCAGACATGGAGAGAACATGCAAACTCCACACGGAAAGGACCCAGACCACCCCACCTGGGGATCAAACCCAGGACCTTCTTGCTGTGAGGCGACAGTGCTATCCACTGAGCCATCGTGCCGCCCCGTGAGAACAAATAAGTAGCATTCAGCTAACATAACCTCGATACAGGACTGAACACGACTGGCAAGCTGGATGATAAGTAAAAATTGGTGAAGATGATGTAACAAGAAGCAATGCTGAAGATTTGCATGTACGTTCCAACCAAAACAATAGGATTGACAGTGGGGAATAGGGTTGGTGTCAGATAAACAGATGTGACACAGCAGCCTATTTAACTATGCATGCAGAACACCAAAATGTAAATAACTGTTGTACCACACAACTGATGTGTGTATTACTCTGGCCGCAAATTGTGTACATTATCTTATGTAAATTCAATTAATATTCATTACCACCAGCACCGGTATTGTGCTCCATGTCATTCAAGTCACTCATTAGTCACTAATGGGCAGTTCTGATTCTGAATTACTTAGTAACTGATTCCAAAGTTCTGCTGCAAGATTCTCCACCAATGGAAGAGCTTTTTTGTATGTGTAGGTTTTATTTACCAATACACAATCTAGTTTTTAATCATTTATTATAAAAATTAAACCAGTTAGATTTCAGAGATGTTGATTATTGGCTGAATATTAACTGGTTATTTGTTCCAATATATTTGCAGCAGTAAATTACAATCAGTTTATTGTAAATCTTAACTAAACACAACTGTATACATTAAATTAAGATAGTATTTAGCCCTGACTTTTTGCACACTTAATTGTGTTGTGGATTTGGATTGTATTTATATAATTGCATTATTTACCCACCAACCTAAACTCACTCCCTCAAAGTAAAACATGGTTTTAAAGTTACAGAATAATTAAAACTCAAAAACTGCAATCTCTTATTCACAAAGTATGTAATCACTTTGCTGTGATGCCCCATATTGTGTTCAGGTGCATCCTGTTTGCTTTAATTATTCTTGAGATGTGTCTAGAAGTCAGTTTGAGTACACCTGTTGCAAACTGAATTCATCAGACATACTTCAAGTTTACATTACCTGGCCGATTTTTTTAATCCAAAGTGACTTACAACTGTGATCATATACAGTTCAAGTTCAAGCTGAGCGCTAAGAACCTTGCTCAGGTGCCCAAAAGTTGACAGTGGTGGGGCCTTAACCAGGGACCTTCCAATTACAAGTTAAGTACCTTAACCACTGAGCAACCGCTGACCCATTAGTTTGAAAAAGTACCCACATGTCTATAAAGGATACAATTTACTCTGGATTATCACGACAAAAACCAAACTGTGGAGTCCGAGAAACTGCTGTGAATCTCCACAACCAAACTTTGGCAGGGCATTAATCAAACCAGGGATATAAAACAATAACTAAGGCTTTGAGTGTTCCGATGACCACAGTGGGCTTAATTATTTTGAAATTAAAGAAGCATGACACAACCTTGAGCTTTCTAGGCTGACTGGGTTTTGTTTGATGGGAATTTTTCGTCTAGGAACACTGGGCCAAATAACATTTATTTCAGTTGGATATGTACAATATGTTTTCTAACTTACTTAATTAACATAGACAGTATAAAATCACTATTTACATTATTTAAGCAACCAGCTTATACCAAGAAAGGGGACCTTGGTGTCGCAGTGACTAATTTTCCCCAGCCTTTCCATGCAAGATTACTTTAATGAAACTCAATCTCAGGATTTCACAGTGATTAAAGGCATAGACAAAGGCAGTTGCCTAGCACTTTGCCGCAACTGCCACAATACTTCAAAATGTAAATTATGCGTATTGTTAACTGCAGCCTAGTATGGGTACTATACTGAGAAGAAAGATATACTATATACACATGTGTTAACTGGGACATCTTTGTATCTTTGTTAGTGTAACAGAAATAAACACTGTTTTTATTCCAGTAAAAATATGTAGTATGCACTTTTTTGGCTGTCTGGCCAAACTGGGCATCAGGGCAAAAAAGCCTTGGTCAAGAAGTAGGAAATAACCCAAAAGTCAAAAGTTAAAGGTGGTCCAAAAGTCCTGTGCAGAGACAGGAGAACCTGTTGAACATACAACAATCTGTACAGCTCTCCATAAATCAAAGCAAAGTGAAAGCAACTTTTAAGTAAAGGAATATGACAGCCCACTTGGAGAACATTTAAAGGATTATGAACAACAAGCATTAACACCCTGCACATCACCTAGCTGGTTAGAATTGTGGGCAGATGAATGCAGCCAATACAAGAATATACTTGAAGAACACCTCCTCCAATAGGCATGCAAACTCTGTGAAGCATGTAGGGCAACATTGCTTTTCAACATAATGACCCAAAGCATACAGCAAAAATAACATTGGAGTGGCTTCAGTGCAGGCAAAAAATGTAAAAACATTTCACTTTGTCTTTATGGGTGATTATAAGTAGTCTACTGGGTAAAATGCCAATTATATTCATTCATATTCAAATCTACAACAAAAAGTACTTGAATATTTTCTGTATATTATAGTTCATCTGCATATATTGTATTAATAACCTCACAGGTTATAATTTATTTTACTTTGTATGTTTTTTTTTGTTTATTTAAAATGGCTCACAGGTCAACTGATATAACTAATCAGAGCAAGACTTGCCCAAACATGCCAGGACATGTAGTGACATGCCCAGACATGCAAAAATGCTCTTACAGTTATGTTTGCAATGCCACAATAATCATATTTACAATAGCAAAGATGTCAAATTGCTTTACACCCATGTCAGCAGTTGCAATACCTGCTGGCATAATTACAAATAAGAAGCTATGTGACGTGCATTCGGAACAGGGCATTAGCATTCTTCTTAAACAAAATTCTCTTTCTCTAATGGCACATACAGTAGCTATCTTTATGTTTATCTTTCATGTTAGTTTCTGTCTCATAGTGACCTGTGTCTTCCGAAATCTTTCTGTATAAAGTGGCAGACAAAGAAGTGACACATGTAATGCAGCCAAATATGCATTTATGTACAGTACATGTAAAGTAAGCAACTTTATTAAAGTGAAATAAATGCTTTTATAAGTATTTTTCTGTTTATAAACTAATCATCTGTATGTCAGTAAATGCCACAAAATGTTTGTGAAAACCTGACACCTCAAAATTACATTCAATACTTTTAAGTTGGAATAATCTTGCCTTTTGTTGCTATATTTTAATTACATTTTGAGCGTGAATAAGGGGATTCACTTACATTTAGCTACAGAAGCATTAATAAGGATGATTACTGACTTGACGTTAGTGTTACAATTCATAATAAAGATCCAGAGTCCAGTGTAGGTTAGGGTTCTGAGCATTACATTCTTTTACACCAAGCTAAGCTTTAGTGAGGTCAGTTAAGCATGGGGAAAGGACAGGAAAGAACATTCCTTAAACTCTTGCCACAAAGTCTTTAGAATGTCAATTCATTTAGATTTGTTAGAACAAGAGGCCAAAATCTTGAAGAATATTGTCAATTATAGTCTAACACAGGTGGGCTTTACTCCAGTCCAGCCAATGCTTGGTGGTTTTAGATCCAGTGTGCAGCTGCTTTGCCTTAGAAAATCAAATCCATAAACCCTTGACAAACAATCCTTGTGTGACATTACTTTCAGATACAGTTTTTCACATTGGTAGTAAGTGACGCAACAGTCAACAGATAATGGTTACACAATACATGCTTCAGCATCCATCATACTGTGCTGTAATTCCATATGAACTATTGCTTTTAGCTTCTACTTTTCCTTGATATTTTCTTGAACGGTTAGATTGGTCTAGATAGGTGCTCTATTGGGACAAACATTTTATAAACAAAATTTGCTGCCAATTTCTGGTAAGATTGTATAACTGAACATGGATGCATTTGTTAGCAATAGGTGTGGCTGAATATTAGTCTGAAATGGTATCTACATACATACAAGGGAAATAAAACACAGACATTAAGTTGCAACCACTGCATACATTATGTATCTATAATACATAATGAATAGCTGAATAGCTACCACAACCAGACACTTTTAGACAAATGCATTTCTGCATAAGCACACTCGCCTGCCACCACAGCTAAACAAGGAATGATTAATAGATGAGTCCTAGTGCTGTAAAAAGTCACATACATTTTTCACTGATCCTGCCAGCATCATATGGGCTAATAAAGCTTGCAACTTCGTAATAAAAAAATCCTAGCATCTCAGGGCCTATAAATGCCTGAATCCTTTGATAGGACTTACCGTGTCTCTAATAAAGTTTTAAACATGTATTAAGCAAGCACAATTAGTGTTTCAGGGAATTTTATTTGTATAGGAACACTGCGCCAAATAAAACCTCTTTCAGTGGGATATGTACAATACGTTTTCTTACTGCATCTAAAACAAGCCTTAATAAAAATAAGTTGTATGACTGTTGCATTGTTTAGTTATAATTTGCATAAACAATATAAAATCCTCAAGAAAGAAGACCCAGGGGTTATAGTGACTGATTTTCCCTAGCACTTCTGTGCTGAGGCACTTTGCAAAGTCACTTTGGTGAAACTCAACCTTGGGATTTTAGAATAATTATTAGCATCAAAAAAGGCAGCTAGGCGCCCAGGTGGTGCAGCGGGATATTCCGCTAGCACACCAGCGCCGAGATTCTGAACTCTTTGGTTCAAAACTCTGCATTGCCACCGGTCAGCTGGGCACCATCTAGCGGGCATAATTGACAGTGCCTGCAGCAGACACGTTTCTGCTAGGGCGGGCATATTATTGCAATGTGCAAGCATATAATGTGCAAGCATATAATTTAATTATATAATTAATTATACACAACAAGAATTTAGAACAATAGAATGCTACGATATATTGCTATAACAGAATGCTACTATTTGCCATATACAGTGGTACCTTAAAACTCAACATCAATTGGTTCTGGGACTGGCGAGGAGTTTAAAAGGTGTTGAGTTTCAAGGTATTTTTTCCCATAAGGATGTACGGGAAACCTGTGAATGCGTTCCATGGTCCCGTGGACTTGCATATATTTTAGGCTAATGTAAAATAATGTGGTTGTTTTTGATACTTATACACTGAAAATAACACAAATCTAATATAAAAACACTGAAATAAAAAGATGATCATTACAGTTTCTCAGCACCCCGAGCTGTAACACAAGTTTAAAGGTGAAACAGTGAGGAAAATCCAGCTAAACACAGATACATGTGGACGCTTTCAGAGTAAACCTGACAGTTATTCCACACAAATGCAGATGTCTCATAGGCGTACTTTGATGACGTTTTACCACACCGCTCAAGCCGAATGCTGAGCAAAGCGGCTGTTCATTGTTAATTTGCAATTAATTAAACACATTTTTAAAAACAAACTGAATATTTTGAGTTTAAGGGAAACGTTGAGTTTAGGGGTACAAATTTCTCGACGAAAGACGTTGAGTTTCAAAGATTTTGAGTTTAGGGGATGTTGAGTTACAAGGTACCACTGTATACACATACAGGTGTACAGTACAATGAAATTCTTTCTTTGAATATCCCAGCTTGTTTGGAAGCTGGGGTCAGAGTGCAGGGTACAATGGCTGCATTGTACGGCGCCCCTGGAGCCGAGAGCTGGGATTCGAACTCTCAAGCTTTCACTTGATAGCCCAAAACCCTACCCATTAAGCTACCACTGTCCCCCATTTAGCAATGGGTGTGGCTGAAACACTTGATATTAATAATTAAGCAGAGTATCCACATACCTGTGAGCATATAGTGTAGGTTGCTAAAATCTGAAATATCTTGATTATGTCTTTAGGTGCTTAGGACTTCATAAATCAAGAATTGATTTCAGTGACAATTATCTCAATAGATGAGAAGCACGATCAATGTCTTGCTGCTTGGGAAGTGGAGGAGTTGAAGAAACAAGTTGCCTTGGCAACAGAAAGAAATTGCACGTTCGTTTCCAGCAGCAAATTAGGGTGGTTTTTTTTGGATTTGTTTCTGATGAGTACTTCAGTGAGTGAGCTTTTATTAATGGTTTTTCAATATCTTGTGAGATATCCAGAGAAAAGGGTAATTAAGGTACATGGTTTAAATGAAGAGCTATTAGAAGTAGAAAACGCTCATGTGTTTGCCAAGCCACATAACATAATTGTTTAGGCCAGCACATAATAGATGATCAATAACAACCTGTGATACTTGTTTGCTAGACAAATGGATGTACTTGCATAATGGAAAGAGAGACAAATAATGAGGACAAATTATACAAAATCAATTATTGGATTTTCTTTGTTTTAAAGTGCAAACAACATGGTTTAGAATTTGCTACATACGTGTAAGTATGATTTTAATTTTTACATTTTAAAAACATACACTTCATTCAATCAATCAGCAAAGAACATGCTAAATTCCTATTAAATCCAAACATCACCAACGAGAAAATTAAAACCACTATATCCAATTATATTCCTACACACAAATACACATTACATGTCCAAGGGCTGGTAAAAGTTAACTCTCCCTCCACTATAGTCCACAGAGCATCTTTATGACACCACTCCAGCTCAAAAATCTCAATGTTGTTCATGGCCTTGTAAAACCCAAATTCAAAAACTATTCTTGACTTTACCAGAGCCATGAACAGCAGTAAAACTTCGCCTGGCCAACAAAAAAATTTAGCAATTGCCATATAAAACGATCTTTTTGACTGTAGCTAGCTCCAAAAACAAAAGCATACAATTAAAAAATCTCCCCAAAATTAGAAAAACAGTAGACAGTGTAGTAAAAAAAAGAGAGGCAAGTCCATGACAATCTAAAAAGCAGTGAAAAATCGTCTCTCTTACCCCACAAAATGCACACTTACCACTGACGTCTGGATTAATAACAGACACAAAAGCATTAACTGCAATCACCCCATGCAGAATTCTCCACTGGAGGTCCCCAGATCTTTTGGTCAGTGGTGGCTTATACATCACCCTCCAGACAGGTCGTCTGTCCATCCCCACACAAAGCTAGTTTCTCCTCACTGTGTCAGGCCTTCCATCCAAAACAGACTTATTAAAAATCTTAACAAAACATCTGTATGAAACCTCACCTGACCTGACACAGTGTAGAGATCAAAGTCCTGCAAACTGTCCCGGTCTAGCAGTGGACCCGACACATTTCCCAGAAGTGGAGTAAGTCCAATCTTTGGGAAGGGATCCGTTCCATCAGGTGCTTTTCCACTTCAATAATCCCACGAGAGCTTCCAGTCCTCATTTGAGAGACTCTCTTGCCACCTGGTGATAATGTTTCTGATGTGACAAATGGACCTCTATCTCAGCAAAGAGGTCACTGCCTGGACATCACTCAGACAGGGTCCTGCCACATTCACCAGGGTGCGTAATTTCACTGTCTTACATAAGTAACATACTGTATACAGTGCAAAAATCTTTGGCCACCACTAGCTTTGTTGTTTTACCAAAGCTTTAATGATAATCAATATTTATTTTTCAGTCTTTTTATTAAGATACGAACATAAAATACAGGAAATATGTACATAACATTTTCCAAACAAAATAGCTTCTACAGGCAAATGTCAGTATTTAGTGTGACCTCCCTTAGCACTAAGCACATTTTTAATTCTTCTGGAAAGACCGTCCTGAAGTTTTCTGAAGTAATAATATGATATAGTATACCAGGCTTATTAAAGCATCTCCCAGAGTTCTTTCTTTTAGATTTAGGCTGTCTTTAATTTCTTTTTCTACCCAGGTAATCCCAGACGGCCTTTATAATATTCAGGTCTGAACTCTGTGGAGGCCCGTCCATGACTGTCAGTGTTTTACCATCTAGTTTTTTTTTTCCAAATATGATTTCACTGCAATAGCAGTGTGCTTGGGTTTGTCATTATGCCAAAAAAAAAAAAAAAAAAAAAAAAAATTTCCAATCAGGTGCTTAAATAACACATCTTGGGTCTGTTGAAAAACCTAGTGAGTTCTCTACATAGACAGCCATCTACATGCGCTCCCAAGAAGAAGGTTGTTTGAATTCCTATATGCCTTAAAAAGCTGCCTTTAAGGTACCTTACATTTAAACGGTATTTTGACTGAATAACGGGGAACATCTGATGCTTCCCTAACGGTGAAGGCAATCCCAGCATTCAGTGCGGCACAACTTTTCATTAAAAAAATTACAAATATGGTGGACGAATGCGGAGCAACAATGCGAATGCGGAGTTCTTTTCAAATGTGAATAAATGATCATTGAATGTGTATTTGTATAAACGTGTACAAGTGTTATTTATTTGCGAATTTGGGCTTGTCAGGGACAGTTTAATCATTTTTGGTTAATGGAGGAAGATGTTAGTTGACATGCTTGCACGTTGTGCCACCTCATACTATTGGTTTGAATGGCATGAGGCTAACTGTGTTAGCTTAGTAAGCGAAAGTCTTAACAGAATCCTTTCTGCTGAGGCTGCTGCCTTTGTAGGCAGTAGACAGCAAGGCAGCTCACTAGGTTTTTGAACAGACCCCTTGAGCATCCAGTTTGTATGCTGATTTCCCTTTGAGAGTGGCCTTGCTGATGCAAACTGTGATTTTATGTCTGTCATATTCTGTGATCTTTGGCATTTTGAATGGAATCATGTGATTGAAAGGCCTTATGTATATTAGCAAGCTATACAACATGTGTATGTAATTCTCAAGCATATCTTGCACAGATCTGGTGTAAAAACCTTTTTTTTTACATAAAATAGTAAGACAATTACAGATGTTAGCATTGGCATTAATTAGGGTTCCATTCCATTTATGCTCAAGGGGAAGTCGCACTAGATACTTACAATTTTAGCCTATAGAAGCTGTTCTTTTCCCAATACTTTCAACACTCATATGGCACTGATATGGCATTGATAGCTGCTACAATATTACATTTACTTAATGTAAATTAAATGCATTTCTATTTTATGATCTGTTAACATGTTTACCAAATAGGTCTAGGAGGTTTAAAAGTCTATTCCACATTTCCAGGCATTGTAAATTGGCATTAAGAATATGATTTGGCTTTGTGCATACACCGATGAGGCATAACATTATGACCACCTTCCTAATATTGTGTTGGTCCCCCTTTTGCTGCCTCATACACAACAAACTGCAATGCACTGTGTATTCCGACACCTTTCTATCAAAACCAGCATCAACTTCTTCAGCAATTTGAGCTACAGTAGCTCGTCTGCTGGACCACACGGGCCAGCCTTTGCTCCCTAAGTGCATCAATGAGCCTTGGCCGCTCATGACCCTGTCGCTAGTTTACCACTGTTCCTTCCTTGGACCACTTTTGATAGATACTGACCAGTGCAGACCGGAAACACCCCACAAGAGCTGCAGTTTTGGAGATGCTCTGACCCAGTCGTCTAGCCATCACAATTTGGCCCTTGTCAAACTCGCTCAAATCCTTACGCTTGCCCATTTTTCCTGCTTCACATCAACTTTGAGGATAAAATGTTCACTTGCTGCCTAATATATCACCCACTAACAGGTGCCGTGATGAGATAATCTTGTATATGGCATACAAGCAAAAATGTATAAGATTCTGCTGATAAGTGTCTGCTTCTACATCATAAGCATTAGAGATCAGCCAATATTAATACTATAGAAAAAGCTGAGAACAAAATAAACTTAGTAAAAACAACCTTGACAATACAAAAGCATGTTGCTGTGTAAAACTACTAACTATAACACTTGCTAAGTAACTATATTTAGTCTATCTGTTTTAAACAGTAGTTGATGATCTTTAAAATATTCTCATGTCAGGACCGATGTACTGTATGTCTGTAGTATTGTGATGGCATGTTTATTTAGGCCTAAATGGAGTTCAGTAGCAGACTTAGTTTGCCTAAATTGATGCCTTTTACTTTGAGTGTTTGCTAATTAAAATGAAACTGCTGTCTTCTCTGGGCTCGGATTCATCTCAGCAGGACTGACACAAAGTGAAAACATCTGCTGTGATCTGATAAGTCCATCTTTCAAGTTTGGAAATAATCAATGACATATTCTCCAGACCAAAATGGAAAAGGACTATCCTAATTGTTACTAGTACAAAGTTTAAAAGCTAGCGTCTGTCGTGAGTGAATTCCACATGTGTAAAGGCACCAGTAATGCTAAGGGGTAGAATTTGGATCCTTCTCAGCACTGCATTGACACTGAGATGGTGGTGGTGCGTTAGTGTGTGTTGTGCTGGTATGAGTGGATCAGACACAGCAGCGCTGCTGGAATTTTTAAATGATGTGTCCACTCACTGTCCACTCTATTAGACACTCCTACCTAGTTGATCCACCTTGTAGATGTAAAGTCAGAGACGATCACTCATCTATTGCTGCTGTTTGAGTTGGTCATCTTCTAGACCTTCATCAGTGGTCACAGGATGCTGCCCACTGGGCGCTGTTGTCTGGATGTTTTTGGTTGGTGGACTATTCTCAGTCCAGCTGTGACAGTGAGGTGTTTAAAAACGTCATCAGCGCTGCTGTGTCTGATCCACTCATACCTGCACAACACACACTAACACACCACCACCATGTGAGTCTCACTGCAGTGCTGAGAATGATCCACCACCCAAATAATACCTACTCTGTAGTGGTCCTGTGGGGGTCCTGACCATTGAAGGACAGCATGAAAGGGGGTTAACAAAGCATGCAGAGAAATAGATGGACTGCAGTCAGTAATTGTAGAATTACAAAGTGCTTCTATAAGGTAAGTGGAGCTGATAAAATAGACAATGAGTGTAGAAACAAGGAGGTGGTTTTAATGTTATGGCTGATCGGTGTATGTCTCTCTAAAATCCAGATATACACCTTTGTGTCAATGGTACCTTCACACATATGCCAGTGACTCATGCTATGAGTACTGACGCTCCCTGATGTCATGACAGATGTTGGCTTTTGCACCTTTTGCTGATTGGAATGTGAATGAACGTGACATCCATTTTCCCAAAAAAATAAGCTGAAATCTGGACCCATCTGACAATAGTACACATTTCCATGTTCTTTTGGTACATTTGAGATAAGCGTGAGACCATTAAACTCGACAGCATTTCTACATAGAATTGATGTATAGCTCTTTCTTTACATAACTGAGTTATAGGTTGCAGTTCCTGTTGCAATGGCAAACTTAACTGACAAGAGTTTTCCAAAATACCCCTAAGCTCATGTGGCTATATTCATTACAATAGCATGACAGTTGCTCATGTATAACCAAAGGTCTCAAAAGGTCATGCACATTCAATAGTGGTTTCTAACCATACTCTACAACATGTGTCAAACTTACGAGCGAGAGCTTAAAAGACATACGATTGTCTTAAAATACACTGTAAAATCGCACATAATCTTCCACAATGCATGTCGATTTTGGGACCCGAAAAGTGGCAGCATCCCGCCACTAGATGGCAGTGTTTCCACATCAGCGTTTAACTGAGGCGGTTTGATGTTGAGAAATATTTACAAATAATCCCAAAATGTACAAGAAGAGAAAACTGAAACAGAAGGAAGGTAATTTAATGAAAGATGGGAAAGTGAATACAAGTTTGTGCTTCAAGAAGAAAACCCGGTACGTCTCTTGTGTTATGAGGCCGTGTCTGTGGTAAAGGAGTACAATATATATGTAGATATACATTATAAATATACAGTATAAATTTGGCATTTTGACACAGAACACAGAATTTAGCCTCCAAGAAAAACAACAAATTGTCCAAGACTTAAAAGGCAGACTGCAATCACAGCAGGATATGTTACAACCTGCCCTTTGAGGGTCGCCATAATGCAGATGTGGCTCTCTGAGAAAATGAGTTTGACACCCCTGCTCTACACAGATTGGGATTTCTCGGGATTTCCTGAATCTACCTTTGCAATCTTGTCCTGAGAAATAATCGTTTTGAATTGAAAATTATCTCTATAAACTTTGCTAGCAAAGATGGAGCATTTGGTGGACACACCATTCATGCCCAATCATGATCACCCATTATCAATTTACTGGCTTACTGGACATTTTAAAACAGTGTAACCTTAATATTCTATATCAATTTCACTCTTATTTTGTCTTTGTCTGAATATTTTGTGAGTGTGCTGCAGTCATCAAATTCAAAATCTGTTTATATTTGGTCGCACAAAACATTAAAAGTCATTTCTTTGTAGTTTGTAGTTACAACCCCAAAGTTGGGACAGAATGGAAAATGCAAATAAAAAAAAAATGCAGTGTTCCTTACCTTTGCTTTGACTTTTATTTGATTGCAGACAGTTTGAACCCAAAATATTTCATGTTTTATCTACTCAACTTTATTTCATTTGTTGATAAACCTTCATTTCTGCAATTCAGGCCTGCAACACATTCCAAAAAAAGCTGGAACAGGGGCAATTTAGGCCTAGTAATGAGGTGAAAAAACTAAATAATGATGTGATTTCAAACAGGTGATGTCAACAGGTGATTGTAATCATGGTTTGGTACAAAAGCAGCATTCAGGAAAGGCTTTGATGAGCAAAGAGGATCAGAGGATCTCCAGTTGGTCAACAAATGCGTGAGAAAACAATTGAATTTGACTTTGTACCTTAAAGAAAGATTGGAAGGGATTTGCATATTTATCCCTCTACAGTGCATAATATCATTAAACCATTCAAGGAATCCGGAGGAATTTCAGTGTGTAAAGGCCAAGGGCGCAAGCTTAAGCTGAACGGCCGTGATCTTCGATCCCTCAGACGGAACTGCATCAAGAACCGCCACTCAACAATAACTGATATAACCACATGGGTGAGGGATTACTTTGGCAAACCTTTGTCAAGCACTACAATACATGTTACATGCACAAATGCCACTTAAAAAAAAGAAGCCTTATGTTAACCATGGCATCTAGGATGGACCATCACACGGTGGAAACGTGTATTGTGGTCAGATAAATCAGCATTCCAGGTCTTTTTTGGGAAAAAATGGATGCAGTGTACTCCGGACTAATGATGAAAAGGACCATCCAGACTGTTATCAGCAACAAGTCCAAAAGCCAGGGTCTGTCATGGTATGGGGCTGTGTCAGTGCCCTTGGCAAAGGTCATTTACACTTCTGTGATGGCAGCATTAATGCAGAAAAGTACATTGAGATCTTAGAGCAACATATGCTGCCTTCAAGGTGGCATCTTTTCCAGGGACGTCCATGCATTTTTCAACAAGACAATGCAAAACCACATGCTGCACACATTACAAAGGCATGGCTGTGGAAGAAGAGGGTACGGGTACTGGACTGGCCTGCTTGCAGTCCTGACCTGACCCCAATAGAGAATGTGTGGAGAATTTTGAAACAAAAAATGCAACAATGACGACCCCGTACTGTTGCACATCTTATGACGTGTTTGCAGGAAGAATTGGACAAAATAAAAGCTGAAACACTAAATCACTTGGTATCCTCGGTGCCAAAACGTCTTTTAAGTGTGGTGAAAAAAAATAGCAACATTACAAAGTGGTAAATGCTTTACTGTCCCAACTTTTTTTGGAATGTGTTGCAGGCCTGAAATGCAGGAATGAAGGTTTATTAATAAATGAAATGAAGTTGAGCAGTTGAGTAAGAAACTCTGTGTTTTTTATTATTTGCTTTTTCCATGCCGTCCCAACTTTTTCTGATTTGAGGCTGTATAACAATTTCACTCTTATTTTGTCCTTGTCTAATATTTTGTGAGTGTGCTGCAGTAATCAAATTCTCAATCTATTTATTTTTGGTCACCCAAAACACTAATTTCTTTGTAGTTTTGTCAGTTAAATACATTTAAGAGAATTAACAGATCACATGTTGTTCTTTTTTATTGCATTTTTACAAAAAGTCCTATTTTTTGGAAATGGAGTTTGTGTATTAAGGGTCATCATGTTCCTGTTGGGAAAAATCCTATTCATGTGATTCACAAGGTGACAGTCCAAAGACAGTCATGAGTCTTCTCCAGGGTGACACACACTCACACATTAATCACTCAATCACACCCAGGGACAATTTAGAACAGCCAAACCAACCATGTAAGAAGTATTTTTAGATGAGATGAAATCCATGCAAACGCAGTGTCTGGAGGGTCAAAACCAGAACCACTGGCGCAGAACCACTTCACTAGCTGTGCCAGCATGCTGCCATAAATGCATTAATTCTCTAAATAAATAAACCATAACAATGTTGTACCAATGACCTGGTTTTAAACATGTTTAATATGTGTTTGATGATGGGTCTGTGAAGGCAAAGCCTGGTATTATGTCTCCATCTTGTGGTAAACTGTGTTAAATCTGTACCACCGTTGCTGCTGTTTATAGACTCTCCCATTGTGTGCCAGCTATTGGTATGCACGACCACAAGCTTCAGAAACAGCTACACACTCCCCAATGGTCTATATTTCAAATTCATACAGCAAATTGTTTACTGCATATTGCAGTTTGTGACTATAACCACTGACGTAATAACACATATGGAACTATAATTGCTACTAAATATTCAAAATGATGTGCTAATTCAACATCTGAGGTTAAAATAATTACTCAGTAGAAAGGTGTGCCAAGATGTGCCAGGGTTTCCACTTCATTAAAATAGAAAATGTAAGCAAGATAGGTGGGCACTTTGTAACAGACCTTTACACGTAGCCATCCTTAAAGGAGAAGATAAAACAGCTTGTAACATTTCTGTCTTTGGTGTCACCTTGGCTCTGTTCTCTTGTTGCTTAGCAACCTTATGTGCCCTTAAACCTAGGTAAACGTGGATGACATTTACATTTCAAAGACTGGGCAAAGGTTATATCATATGGCCATCATCAATAGCTATCAGTTTAATTTAATGTATACATTTCTGCTAAGCTATAATTACAGACATGGTATAGGAATTGGACACTGTGATGTCTGTATGATACTGAAACCTTTAATTTATGATGTGTATAGCATTTCTATTTTATGATCTGTTAACATGTTTACTAAATATGAGGTCTAGGAGGTTTAAAAGTCTATTCCACATTTCCAGGCAATGTAAATTGGCATTAAGAATATGATTTGGCTTTGTGCATACACCGATCAGGCATAACAGTATGACAACCTTCCTAAAATTGTGTTGGTCCCCCTTACGCAACAAACTGCGATGCACTGTGTATTCTGACACCTTTCTATCAGAACCAGCATTAACTTCTTCATCAATGTGAGCTACAGTACCTCGTCTGTTGGATCGGCCAACACGGGCCATCAATGAGCCTTGGCCATGACCCTGTCGCCGGTTTACCACTGCAGACCGGAAACGCCCCATAAGAGATGCAGTTTTGGAGATGCTCTGACCCATTTTTCCTGCTTTTAACACATCAACTTTGAGGATAAAATGTTCACTTGCTGCCTAATATATCCCACCCACTAACAGGTGCCATTATGAAGAGATAATCAGTGTTATTCACTTTACCTGTGAAGCTATAATTACAGACATGGTATAGGAATTGGACACTGTGATGTCTGTATGATACTGAAAATACATCCTATAAATATTTAACATATAATGTGGACAAAAGTCTTGATTGTTTGTTTGTTTATTAGGATTTTAACGTCATGTTTTACACTTTTGGTTACATTCATGACAGGAAACGGTAGTTTATCTTCACACAAGGTTAATCAGTTCACAAGGTTATATCGAACACAATCATGGACAATTTAGCATCTTCAATTCACCTCACTTGCAAGTCTTTGGACTGTGGGAGGAAACCGGAGCACCCGGAGTAAACCCACGCAGACACGGGGAGAACATGCAAACTCCACACAGAAAGGACCCGGACCGCTCCACCTGGGGATCGAACCCAGGACCTTCTTGCTGTGAGGCGACAGTGCTACCCACTTAGCCACCGTGCCGGCCCAAAAGTCTTGAAACACCCCTTCTAGTTATTAAATGCATGTGGTAAGGACATATGAAGAAAAGCTTGGTTAAAAGAAACTCCAGTGGCCTGCGCAGAGCCCTGACCTCAGCCCCACTGAACAGCTTTAGAAAAACTGGAAATTCAACTCAGGTTTTGTTGACCAACATCAGAGCCCAGCTATGCACAAGAGGTTGGAGGCATCTAAGATCATTTGTGCCCATTTGAGCAAAAAAGCATTTGTAAGGACAGGAACGGAAAAAGACCAAGAAAGTAAAAATACAAAACTCCTTAGTTCTTAGGACCTTTGTTACTATCCAGAACTACCTGTTGCACCACTGTTACACTTTTACACCTTTTATTACTCTTTGATTTAAAGCGGTAAATGGATTTAAATGGACACGAATGGGGAAAATATCATTAATTTATGTTTACTAAACTCTTGATTCTGTTCAGGGCCATGGTGAGTCTGGTGCCACGTAAACTTTGTGCCCACCTTTGTGCAGGTCACTGAAGTCCTTCCACACCAGACAAGCCAGTCTTTTTAGTCTTTGCTTGGGCACAGGGGTGCAGTCATGCTGAAACAAGAAACAGTCTTACCCAAACAGTTGTCATGAAGTTGAAATCATATAAGCTAAATAAGGAAATTATATAAGCTAATTATATAATGTTAGTTTGTTCATTTCCTATGCAGATGATACTCATACTATCATTTCCTCCTGCAGACACACAAGTCTCATGCATGTCTGTGAGATATCTCACAATGGCTGTCATTCATCCATGGATGTCTCATCATATAAAACTTAATCCCAGCAAGACCGAGCTGTTACTTATTCCTGGAGATTAATCTCCAACCCAAGACCTAGTCATCTCTCTTGATGACTCCCAGATCAGTCCATCTGATAATGCAAGAAGCTTTGGTGTAGTCCTGGATAACCAGCTGACCTTTTCTCCTCATGTAGCCAACATGACAAGATCGTGCTGGTTCCTCCTCTACAACATCAGAAAGATTCAGCCATTTCTCTCCATGGAAGCCACTCAGATTCTTGTCCAGTTACTTGTAATCTCATGGTTGGACTACTGCAACTCCCTCCTGGCAGGTGCTCCCATGTTCACTATTAAACCCTTGCAGCTGCCCGTCTGTTTTTAACCAACCTAAACACTGCCACATCACCCCACTACTGCGTTCCCTTCACTGGCTTCCTGTAGCTGCCCGCATTCAGTTTAAAACACTGACGCTCGCCTACAAAATCAAAAATGGGACCAGCCCCAAGCTACCTTCGAGGTCTAATCAAACCCTAATCTGTACCCCGCAACCTCCGAGCCACTAGTCTCGCTCGACTTGATCCTCCCAGAACTCGAGGAAGACGAGCATCAAGGCTCTTCTCTGTACACCACCCAAATGGTGGAACGAACTTTCCTTGTCTTTCCGTACTTCAGAGTCTCTCGCTGTTTTTAAAAAACTATTAAAAACCCACCTCTTTACTAAGCACTTAAGCTGACTTGTACATACTTACACACTTACTTACTAATGCTCTTATTTATTTCTTGCAACAACAAAAAAAACCTTTGGTTCTAACAGTTTCAGCAGATTTATATTCTTGGACTGTTGTCTACTTAAACTAGAGTAAAGTAATGTTTACTGTGGAAGCACTTCTGTAAGTCGTTCTGGATAAGAGCGTCTGCTAAATGCTGAAAATGTAAATGTAAATGTTAAAGAATTGATTTTTTAAACACCTGTTGCAAGAGGTGTGGCTAAAACACCTGAACTCAATACTTACATATACTTGTGGCCACATCCAGAGGGTATGCAAATGTACATTTGAATTAACACCAAAAACTGCCTTAAATTATAATCATATACCATGTTTGTCTAGAGTAGTCGAGTAATAGAGTAGTAAATGTACAGTATCTCTTTGCTTGTTTAAATTCGCTGAATAGTGTAGCGAGCGTGTGTGTGTGTGTGACCACGACCAAGACTGCATACTTCCATACTGGATAGTATGCTTCATTCTAGCCCATGAAAGCATGCAGTATGCGGTAGGCTACTTCTTGCATACTAAGAAGGGTAGTATGCTGTTTGAACGTAGTGTAGTTTGGTACGATAGGTGGCGGTAAAATTTCTTGCTAAGCAAACGGCGACAACAAAGAATAAGTGTAAACACGACCTGTAGTTTAGCTGTTTTGTTGATGCTGTTTTTCTTAAATAGAGTCTAAACGTGTTTTTCAACAAACAGACTAAGAATTTATCACAAAGAGGATTTAATACAACTAACCGACCAAATTAAAACGATAAAGTGAATCTAGTAATGGCGGAAAACGCAAACAATGCGGCTAGTCTTCCTGCAGGAGATCCTCAGCTAATAGCACTGATTGTGGAACATCTGAAGAACCGAGGACTTTTCGACGACTTTAGGAGAGACTGTCTAGCAGATGTGGATACCAAGGTGAAATGTACCTGCCTAACTGGTAGAGCTTAACCTAACAGCTGGAACTGGAACCAACAAAGCACTGCTTAGGAGTTACTATGGAATTTTAAGTGTGGCAATGTGTTAAAATGTGTACAATATAATGGAACACCGAACGCCAAACTTTACATTGTCGTTTTATTCCTTTTAAACTCTTTTACTCTTTATTTTACAGCCAGCGATATTCATTTAAAAGTACATATTTGCCTGGTGGCTTTCACGTTCAAGTCCAGTGGGTGGGAGCAAAGAAGTTTATTAGCTGGTGAATATACACTGATCAGCCATAACATTAAAACCATCAGCTCCACTTACCATATAGAAGCACTTTGTAGTTCTACAATTACTGACTGTAGTCCATCTGTTTCTCTGTATACTTTTTTAGCCTGCTTTCACCCTGTTCTTCAATGGTCAGGACCACTACAGAACAGGTATTATTTAGGTGGTGGATCATTCTCAGCACTGCAGTGACACTGACATGGTGGTGGTGTGTTAGTGTGTGTTGTGCTGGTATGAGTGGATCAGATGCAGCAACGCTGCTGGAGTTTTTAAATACCGTGTCCACGCACTCACTGTCCACTCTATTAGACACTCCTGCCTAGTTGGTCCACCTTGTAGATGTAAAGTCAGAGACGATCGCTCAGCTATTGCTGCTGTTTGAGTTGGTCATCTTCTAGACCTTCACCAGTGGTCACAGGACGCTGTCCACAGGTCGCTGTTGGCTGGATATTTTTGGTTGGTGGACTATTCTCAGTCCAGCAGTGACAGTGAGGTATTTAAAACCATCAGCATTTCTGTGTCTCATACCAGCACAACACACACTAACACACCACCACCATGTCAGTGTCACTGCAGTGCTGAGAATGATCCACCACCCAAATAATACCTGCTCTGTAGTGGTCATGTGAGAGTCCTGACCATTGAAGAACAGCATGAAAGGGGGCTAACAAAGCATGCAGAGAAACAGATGGACTACAGTCAGTAATTGTAGAACTACAAAGTGCTTCTATATGGTAAGTGGAGCTGATAAAATGGATAGTGAGTGTAGAAACAAGGAGGTGGGTTTTAATCATATGGCTGATCAGTGTAAAAGCATGTTTATTTTTTCCTGTGTTCTCGCATTTACAGAGTCTCTGTGATCCTTCTCTGCAGACTAGATTAAAACTTTTCTACTCACAATCCAGTAAGGGTTTTTCCACCACAATGTAAACATAGCCAATGAAACATACATGTTTGAATTACTACACGGTGGAAAACAATAAAGCTGTGCCTTGATTTAATTCCACAGTTGGATGTACAGTGCCTTGCAAAAGTATTCAGCCCCCTTGAACTTTTCAACCTTTTGCCACATTTCAGGCTTCAAACATAACGATATGAAATTGTAATTTTTTGTGAAGAATCAACAACAAGTGGGACACAATCGTGAAGTGGAACGAAATTTATTGGATATTTTAAACTTTTTTTAGAAATAAAAAACTGAAAAGTGGGGCGTGCAATATTATTCAGCCCCCTTGCGTTAATACTTTGTAGCGCCACCTTTTGCTGCGATTACAGCTGCAAGTCGCTTGGGGTATGTCTCTATCAGTTTTGCACATCGAGAGACAGACATTTTTGCCCATTCTTCCTTGCAAAACAGCTCGAGCTCAGTGAGGTTGGTTGGAGAGCGTTTGTGAACAGCAGTTTTCAGCTCTTTCCACAGATTCTCGATGGGATTCAGGTCTGGACTTTGACTTGGCCATTCTAACACCTGGATACGTTTATTTGTGAACCATTCCATTGTAGATTTTGCTTTATGTTTTGGATCATTGTCTTGTTGGAAGATAAATCTCAGTCCCAGTCTCAGGTCTTTTGCAGACTGCAACAGGTTTTCTTCCAGAATGGTCCTGTATTTGGCTCCATCCATCTTCCCATCAATTTTAACCATCTTCCCTGTCCCTGCTGAAGAAAAGCAGGCCCAAACCATGATGCTGCCACCACCATGTTTGACAGTGGGGATGGTGTGTTCAGGGTGATGAGCTGTGTTGCTTTTACGCCAAACATAACGTTTTGCATTGTGGCCAAAAAGTTCGATTTTGGTTTCATCTGACCAGATCACCTTCTTCCACATGTTTGGTGTGTCTCCCAGGTGACTTTTTATAGATATCTTTGAGAAATGGCTTTCTTCTTGCCACTCTTCCATAAAGGCCAGATTTGTGCAGTGTACGACTGATTGTGTCCTATGGACAGAGTCTCCCACCTCAGCTGTAGATCTCTGCAGTTCATTCAGAGTGATCATGGGCCTCTTGGCTGTTTAGAGGGACGGCCGGGTCTTGGTAGATTTGCAGTGGTCTGATACTCCTTCCATTTCAATATGATCGCTTGCACAGTGCTCCTTGAGATGTTTAAAGCTTGGGAAATCTTTTTGTATCCAAATCCGGCTTTAAACTTCTCCACAACAGTATCTCGGACCTGCCTGGTGTGTTCCTTGGTCTTCATGATGCTCTCTGCGCTTTAAACAGAACTCTGAGACTATCACAGAGCAGGTGCATTTATACGGACACTTGATTACACACAGGTGGATTCTATTTATCACCATCAGTCATTTAGGTCAACATTGGATCATTCAGAGATCCTCACTGAACTTCTGGAGTGAGTTTGCTGCACTGAAAGTAAAGGGGCTGAATAATATTGCACGCCCCACTTTTTAGTTTTTTATTTCTAAAAAAAGTTTAAAATATCCAATAAATTTCGTTCTACTTCACGATTGTGTCCCACTTGTTGTTGATTCTTCACAAAAAATTACAATTTCATATCGTTATGTTTGAAGCCTGAAATGTGGCAAAAGGTTGAAAAGTTCAAGGGGGCTGAATACTTTTGCAAGGCACTGTATACAGCTATATAATAAACATCATTGTCTGTTTTCATTTGCTGTATCGTTCCAAAGCTAAATGTAGCTCTTCATAAGTTTGAAGTTATAAATACTTATTTATAAAGTAAATCTTGTTTACTTTTTTTTTTACTCATTCTTTTTTTTAAGCCAGCCTACCAGAATTTACAGCAGAGGGTTGACAACTTTGTGACCAAACATCTAAGTACGCAGGAATGGAATCCCTCTATCAACAAAAACCAAGTGCGCAATGGATTGCGTCAGAGCGTTGTACAGTAGGTTGAATGATGATGCCTTTACGCACACAGCTTACAATATTTAAAAGAGGTTAAATAAACACAAGGATGAAGTCATGCTTTTTCCATGACCTTTACAATCATAAGTTAAAACATTATGAACTATTATGGCGGATGTTTTGGTGGACACTTTTTAAGTAAATCATCACATATAAACTGCACATTACTTGATTCTGACTGTCCATCCCATGAAATCTGTACAAGGCAACTGTATTAGGCCACAGTTAAAGTTACATCATTACTGTATGCTTGCCCTAAAATAAAAAACATGGAAGTACACTTATGGTTGTATGCAATTGCAAATTTAGGTTAATTTATTCATTTCAATTTTTACACAGGTCGGGGATGCTGGAGTCGGGCGTGGACCGGATTATATCTCAGGTGGTGGATCCTAAGATGAATCATATTTTCCGGCCACACATTGAAAAAGCCATTCATGAATTCCTTACTTCAGAGAAGAAAGAAGACGGAACCCCAAATTCCATGCCTGAGACAGAGCAACAGGATGCTGCCGGGAGCAGTGCTACACTAAAGCCACAATAAGGTTATTTTTAGGTTTTGTTACTATTACTGGAACAGCTCACTGTTTAACAGTTTTAAGGCTTCCACTTCTGCCAGCACCTTCTCACACACCTTCTATAATCACAACTGTGCACCACCTGCTTCTCCAGCAGCTCCTGTTCCAGTCACTTGCCCTTATAAACTTTCAACAATCTCGGAATCCAAATCTCTCCTTCACCCTGTTAGCATCTCAGTTCATACCACCATTCCTTTACGAAGAAATCACTTTGCTTGTTAGGCATCCACAACAAAATCATTCTTCATGCATATCAAAACACAAATACAGTGGTACCTTAAAACTTGACATCAATTGGTTCTGGGAGCATTGAGTTTCAAGGTATCTTTTCCTATAAGGATGTAATGGAAACCTGTTTATGTTTTCCATGGTCCGATAGAACTGCATATATTTTAGGCTAATGTAAAATAATGAGGTTGTTTTTGACACTTATACACTAAAACACTGAATTACATTTGAAAAACAGTTAAAAATCAATAAAATCAATAAACAGTAAAACCTGCACTTTACCTTCTGTATTGTTTCCTTATGCTTCTTAATCGTGGAGATGCTTCATCTTGGAATACCGTATTTCAGAGCGTTTTCTGTTCGCATTCACATGAGAAGTGGCAAAACCACTTTTACGTTGGCTCTGCCATTGTTTCCTATGGAGTGTGGTGGTGCACAAAGCTTAACGTGACTTATTGTACTAAAACAACGAGCGAGAAATTTCATTAGTGGAGAGAACTAATAGCAGTAATAATTAAAAGAAGTTTAGTGTTTCTATGTCATTCTTTTAATACATTAAGTCATATTAAGGATGTTTTTTTTTTTTTTAAATGAAAAGCGTTTTAAACTCTCGGAAAAGCTGATTCTCACAGTTTCTCAGTACCCCAAGCTATAACACAAGTTTAAAAGTGAAACAGGAGAAAAATCCAGATAAACTCAGATATACAGTAGTGTTCAAAAAAATTAAAAGTTAAAAAAGTGAATAAAGCACAAAATCATTATAATAACTTTTATTTCCATAAATGCACTGAAAATACTACACTTTCAATTCTAAATCAAAACATTAACAAAATTTTGCCAGTTTGTGTTCATCCTTTACAGAATTATTAGGCTGTTCAAAATAATAGCAGTGCCAGCATTTTTCATTAAAAACTCAAAAAAATGTATCTATAACATGAAAAAATGTTTGAGGTTTTACTTTACTTTAAATTACTGAACTAATATTTAGTGGCAGAACAATTGTTTCTGAGATCTGTGTTGCATGGAGTCGATCAACTTCTGGCACCTCTGAACAGGTATTCCAGTCCAGGATGATTAGACTACATTCCACAGTTCTTCTGCAATTTTGGGTTTTGCCTAAAAAAAAAACACGCTTCAGATATCAGCCCACAAGTTCTCTATAGGATTGAAGTCAGGGGATTGGGCTGGTCACTCTATTACCTCAGTCTTGTTTGTCTGTAACCAAGATGTTTTGGGTCATTGTCATGTTGAAACACCCATTTTAAGGACATTTCTTCTTCGACATAGGGCCACATGATCTCCTCAAGTATTCTGATATATTTAAACTGATCCATGATCCCTCGTATGTGATAAATAGACGTAACACCATGGTATGAGAAACATCCCATATCATCATTTTGTACCACCGTGCTTTACTGTCTTCACAGTGAACTTTGGCTTGAATTCAGTGCTCGATGGTCGTCTGACATACTGTCTACGGCCACTAGACCCAAATAGAACAATTTTGCTTTCACCAGTCCACAAAATGTTCAGCCGTTTTTTTTTGGACCAGTCAATGTGTTCTTGGCAAATGTTAACCCATTCAGGAAATGTATTTTTCTTAACAACGGGACTTTGCAGGAGTTCTTGCTGGTAAATTGGCTTCACTTAATCATCTTCTGTACTCACTGGGAACTTCAGATGTTCCTTGATCTTTCTGGAGGTGATCATTGGCTGAGTATTTGCCATTTTGGCTATTCTTCGATCCATTTGAACAGTAGTTCCACGCTTCCTTCTGCGTTTGAGATCATTTTAGCTGAGCAGCCAATAATTTGCTGCACTTCTCTGTATGAAGTTTTTCCCTCTACTATCAACTTTTTAATCAAAGTACGCTTTTCATCAGAACAATGTCTGGAACAACCCATTTTACCCAGTATTTCAGAAGGAAACGCGCTATGACCAAGCTGTGCAACATTTGCCACCCTCCTACATTAAATAAGGGCCAAATTTGACACACGTTCTTCTGCAGAATGAACGATTTCACCAATTGAACTCCTCACTGCTATTATTTTGAACAACCCACTTTCAATCAATCCTTCAATTACTCAGAATGAGTGGGATGCATGTCCTAATTGTTGGGTTTGTTTTGTTTTCATTACTTTACTACACTTTCAAGTAAATTATTTGCTATGTAGAAATAGCATTTCTACTAAAAACAGTGATTTATCAGGTTAATGGTGTTGGACTGCTATTTTTTTTTAACACTACTGTATGTGGAGCTTTCAGAGTGAATTTTACGCTTATTCCACACAAATGCAGATTCGTCTCATATGCGCGCTTTGATGACGTTTTATCGCCCCACTCAAGCCAAGCGCTGAACATCGCACACACATCGAGTTTAAGGGTACAAATTTTCTCAACAAAGGGCACCGAGTTTTAAAGATTCCGAGTTTAGGGGACGTCGAGTAACCACTGTACAAACAATGTACTGCCATCTTTCAGATAAATGCTATGACATCCCGCACAGATACTACACCTCTACTTTGGTAAAACGTTACCCACAGACACCTGTAGCTATGACAGCACCCCTTCTGCAGCCACATGAAAAGCCTCTTGCAGCTGGACTTGGATTAGTCACTTGTCACAAACGGCTAATCATATTCTGATTTCTTTTTTTCTGGTTTTATTTCACAATTTAGATGTCATGTGACAGATCATCAGTGGACTAACACGGTGACTTGCTGAGGAGTGCCCATCAAGAATTGAACCCATGCTGGAATTACACTGTTTATGGCTGCACTGTATCTCTGTGAGACTCTGAAATGGATAAACTGAAAGACTTAAGTAATTAAGCTATTTTAATAAATCTGCACACAACACAAATTTATAAAAGCTTTCCTTTTTACACCACAGTGCAATGTGGTACATTCTCCAGATAAACATTACACACTGGGAAAAGCCTCCATCATTATATAATTTGCACCTCCCCAAGTATTGAGAGAGAGAGAGACTGTATTATGGGAAACACTCAACATAATGACTGTCCCGCTGCTACTCTTTTATAGATTTGTAATGATATACCAGGGAAAAAAAGCTTATTTGGGGTTTTTTCCACAATTCCAAATGAACATTAAGCAGACCAATCGCCTACAACAGGTCATTGTGTTCCATCAACTCATACTGGTGTCAAGTGATGGAATCTGTTTGGGAGTGAAAGCTTGTAGTGCTCGGTGCTAAACCCTTGTAATGGGACAAGGCCTACCATTTATTTTTTTGTAGTGGAAAGGACATTGTGTTCCCGAACTGGTACAAATGTCTGAGTTTGGCTTGTTTCTATCTTTCAGCACCTTTCTTATGAGAATGTGCTACATGGACTAATGATTCAGATACTGATGGGTACATTGGTCAGCTGGATTTGGCAGATGTACTTTAGCGGTACATTTGCTGTTGCAGTAAAATGCTTTCTTGGAATAGTACCAAGTAAAAAAAATACTGTAGTAGTGGGTTTTTGATAAATATGTAATATGACTCATTGTTTCGCTGGTTTTACAAAAATAAAGTGATTAAAAATGTGTATACAATTGTGTTGTCTATGTTTTGTGTTAATAATTTACTTTATTAGGTTAAGCAGTAACCTGAAACTGAAACCTATTTTTTTTTGTACATTCTTTTTAACCTGGCTTGGTGGGTAGCACTGTCACCTCATAGCAAGGAGGTCCTGGGTTCGATCCCCAGGCAGGGTGGTCCGAGTCCATTCTGTGTGTAGTTTGCATGCTCTCGCCGTGTCTGTGTGGATTTCCTCCGGGAGCTCCGGTTTCCTCCCACAGTCCAAAAACATGCAGTCAGGTTAATTGGAGACACTGAATTGCCCTATATGTGAATGTGTATGTTTGTGTGTATGTGTGTCTGCCCTGTGATGGACTGGCGCCCCATCCAGGGTGTTACTGTGTGCCTTGCGCCCATTAAAAAGCTGGGATAGGTTAAAAAAGTGAGCGAGTGAGTAGTTAAATTTTTTGTATACTTGTTTTGCAATTTGTAAAACAGAATTGTTTACTTATATTTAGTTATGATACTTTTTCCTGTGCCTTAATGGTTGTGTGCTGATTATATAGTGAAGTACATTGTTGTTGAATCAGAATCTTTTTATTCGCCAAGTAGCAGATGTACAAGGAATTTCTTTTGGTGCAGGTGTCAACATACATACAAGTTAAATAATAGAAAGGTACACTATATCTAAACATATAATAAACAATAAACAATGTAGCAGCAGCATGAACAGTACATCATCAGGCAAAGTGTGCACTGACGGTACACTGACGGAGTAAGTAAAAAAAAAATATATATATATATACAGTGTATCACAAAAGTGAGTACACCCCTCACATTTCTGCAAATATTTTATTATATCTTTTCATGGGACAACACTATAGACATGAAACTTGGATATAACTTAGAGTAGTCAGTGTACAGCTTGTATAGCAGTGTAGATTTACTGTCTTCTGAAAATAACTCAACACAGCCATTAATGTCTAAATAGCTGGCAACATAAGTGAGTACACCCCACAGTGAACATGTCCAAATTGTGCCCAAAGTGTCAATATTTTGTGTGACCACCATTATTATCCAGCACTGCCTTAACCCTCCTGGGCATGGAATTCACCAGAGCTGCACAGGTTGCTACTGGAATCCTCTTCCACTTCTCCATGATGACATCACGGAGCTGGTGGATGTTAGACACTTTGAACTCCTCCACCTTCCACTTGAGGATGCGCCACAGGTGCTCAATTGGGTTTAGTCCATCACCTTTACCTTCAGCTTCCTCAGCAAGGCAGTTGTCATCTTGGAGGTTGTGTTTGGGGTCGTTATCCAGTTTTCGAAGGGAGGGGATCATGCTCTGTTTCAGAATGTCACAATACATGTTGGAATTCATGTTTCCCTCAATGAACTGCAGCTCCCCAGTGCCAGCAACACTCATGCAGCCCAAGACCATGATGCTACCACCACCATGCTTGACTGTAGGCAAGATACAGTTGTCTTGGTACTTCTCACCAGGGTGCCGCCACACATGCTGGACACCATCTGAGCCAAACAAGTTTATCTTGGTCTCGTCAGACCACAGGGCATTCCAGTAATCCATGTTCTTGGACTGCTTGTCTTCAGCAAACTGTTTGCGGGCTTTCTTGTGCGTCAGCTTCCTTCTGGGATGACGACCATGCAGACCGAGTTGATGCAGTGTGCGGCGTATGGTCTGAGCACTGACAGGCTGACCTCCCACGTCTTCAACCTCTGCAGCAATGCTGGCAGCACTCATGTGTCTATTTTTTAAAGCCAACCTCTGGATATGACGCCGAACACGTGGACTCAACTTCTTTGGTCGACCCTGGCGAAGTCTGTTCCGAGTGGAACCTGTCCTGGAAAACCGCTGTATGACCTTGGCCACCATGCTGTAGCTCATTTTCAGGGTGTTAGCAATCTTCTTATAGCCCAGGCCATCTTTGTGGAGAGCAACAATTCTTTTTCTCACATCCTCAGAGAGTTCTTTGCCATGAGGTGCCATGTTGAATATCCAGTGGCCAGTATGAGAGAATTGTACCCAAAACACCAAATTTAACAGCCCTGCTCCCCATTTACACCTGGGACCTTGACACATGACACCAGGGAGGGACAACGACACATTTGGGCACAATTTGGACATGTTCACTGTGGGGTGTACTCACTTATGTTGCCAGCTATTTAGACATTAATGGCTGTGTGTTGAGTTATTTTCAGAAGACAGTAAATCTACACTGCTATACAAGCTCTACACTGACTACTCTAAGTTATATCCAAGTTTCATGTCTATAGTGTTGTCCCATGAAAAGATATAATGAAATATTTGCAGAAATGTGAGGGGTGTACTCACTTTTGTGATACACTGTACGTATATATACAGTATATATATACAGTATATACAGTATATATATATATATATATATATTAAAATATATTATATAATATATATTATTTATGTATTTATTAGCATTTTAACATTATGTTTTACTCACTTTGGTTACATTCATGACAGGACAGGTAATTACTGGTTACACAAGATTCATCAGTTCAAGTCTTTAATGTCAAACACAGTCATGGACAATTTTGTATCTTCAATAGGCCTGAGTGCATGTCTTTGGACTGTGGGAGGAAACCGAAGCTCCTGCAGGAAACCCACACAGACACTGGGAGAACATGCAAATTCCACACATAAAGGACCTAGACCCCTCCACCTGGGAATTGAACCCAGGACCTTCTTGCTGTGAGGTGACAGTGCCGCCCCAACGAGTACTAGATACTTTTTCTATCAGTACTTTTGCCTCTGCGGGTTTCATATCATTTAGTCAAACAGCAAATCCTGGAATCACTCATATTCCAATAATAACAGAATTAAAACACATCTGTGTGAAAAGCATTCACATCTGTTTGCTATATGTAAGCTGCTAGTATTAAAATAAAATTGTTAAACTATTCATAAGATAATGAAGCACACAGTGTTCCATGTACATGCATTTTTCCACCTGGCAGTTAAGCCTTGGGCTTCGACAGCTTTATCCTCTCCACGATGTTCAGGACCAAAATGTTCAGCATAATATAAACTATGCCTGTGCCAGTCCCAGTATCAAATTTCCAGCACCGGTTTAGTCGTGTGACTGCTGCCCGAGTCCTGAGACTGGGTCTGGTCATGCCAATTGAAAATACTTTGCTGCAGATTTTTCCCATCTGGTGAAATCTGATCTGAGCATGATCTGTGGGCTGAGAGACACTGAATGAAGGCTGTCTGCACACACCAGTCTGCTGTCAGCATGACGAGATTAAATCACTTATCATTCAGCACCACCATTACCCCAACATGGATTTTTATTTGCCTGTCAAGTTCCTAAAAGCGTCTTATAGAGCCTGATGTTTTCAATATACACTGATCAGCCATAACATTAAAACCACCTCCTTGTTTCTACACTCACTATCCATTTTATCAGCTCCACTTACCATATAGAAGCACTTTGTAGTTCTACATTTACTGACTGTAGTCCATCTGTTTCTCTGCATGCTTTGTTAGCCCCCTTTCATGCTGTTCTTCAATGGTCAGGACCCCCACAGGATGACCACAGAGTAGGTATTATTTAGGTGGTGGATCATTCTCAGCACTGCAGTGACACTGACATGGTGGTGGTGTGTTAGTGTGTGTTGTGCTGGTATGAGTGGATCAGACACAGCAGCGCTGATGGAGTTTTTAAACACCTCACTGTCACTGCTGGACTGAGAATAGTCCACCAACCAAAAGTATCCAGCCAACAGCACCCTGTGGGCAGTGTCCTGTGACCACCTATGAAGGTCTAGAAGATGACCAACTCAAACAGCAGCAATAGATGAGCGATCGTCTCTGACTTTACATGTACACGGTGAGCCAACTAGGTAGGAGTATCTAAGAGTGGACAGTGAGTGGACACGGTATTTAAAAACTCCAGCAGCACTGCTGTGTCTGATCCACTCATCCACTTAGCTCATCAAAGACTCAGCCTGTCCTGGATGCTGCTTTTTAAACCATGATTACAATCACCTGTTGACATCACCTGTTTGGAATCACATCATTATTTAGTTTTTTCACCTCATTACTAGCCCTAAATTGCCCCCGTCCCAACGTTTTTTGGAATGTGTTGCAGGTCTGAAATGCAGGAATGGAGGTATATTAACAAATGAAATGAAGTCGAGCAGATAAAACATGAAATATATTGGATTCAAGCTGTCTGCAATGAAATAAAAGTTAAAGTAAATGTATTATTTGCATTTTCCATACTGTCCCAACTTTTTTCTGATTTGGGGTTGTACAAGCCTGAAAGGACAAATAATGGCAAAGAACTCTCTTCCTCATTATACAAGTGTCAAATCAAATACTTCAACAGTGAAATCCTGTATTGTGCAGGCAAAGACGTTACACAGCATTTTTGGCTTGAGATATGCAGCAATTAAATCTCTCTCCTTGGAGAGCTGTGCTAATGTAGTGTGAAATTGTATGTTCAGGGCATCGCAGGGGGGACAGGGTTAAGGGAAGTCTCAGCTGACATTGCATTTGTCTTCTGGACATTTATAAATCACCAGAGTAATTATTTGAATGGGGACAGGAAAAAAAAATCCTGCTGAAACACAGCTGCAGGTCACTCTCCAGCAACTTAAGCCACAACAATTAAATCCCCATTCCTTTGCAAAGCCCTCTTGCATCTGTTGGGTTTAATTGCTCCCCCATTTTTCCCCTTGCACCCCATGGTGGAAGGGATTCATTATGTCCAGGGGCTAGCGGAGATCAGCTGCATGCAGGCCAGATGTGCGAAGCCCCATGTGCATTGTTTGACCCAGCCAGGCAAAGGTATTTTCCATTGGAGCTAATCTTAAGAACAGAGGTGCTTTTGTGTCAAGTGAGGCTGTGAATTACTAACCAGAGCTATAGCTCATGTTGCACTAATGCGTAGGACAATCCAATGTCATGATGCCTATTTGTACTATCCAACAAAATATAAATATTTAAATATACAGCCATTTCACATTTGCAGAAACTGTGGCTCAATTTCTCAAAACTCTAAACACAAACTGAAAAGTTAACTACTGTATTAAAACTCACAATGTGCTCTTTGCAAAACTAATTCCTTTCACCAAAACACAGCTATACACACAGCTATTATACGCTTATCTCTTGCAGAGCATCAAGTAAACACTGATGTGATCAGTGTAAAACACCGGCATCAAAAGTGTCAAGTATGTTTTCAAATACGAGGGATCTTCAAGTTTCCGCACTTTTATATTTTGGTTGGAAACGGTGAAGGTGGGAGGTGTAGTAATTGGTCGTGTCTGAGAGACTGAGAGAGAGCTTAAAGTACGGATTTAGCGCCATCTGATTTCCGACTGCTCAAAGAAGCTTTAGAGAGCAGAAGATTTTCATGTGATGCCTTATGTTTTTGCTAATGCCATTAAAAAGTTGAGATGAATCTGGGAAAAATGCATCGGAAGGTGACCGTAGAATTTGATGTAATTTGTTTTTGAAATTCCAAAATAGAGTTTTAAAAGTGTGGAAACTTTTTGAAAAAACCTCATACATCCAGGTGTGTGGCAATGAGTTTACCATCTTTCGTTTTGGAGAAGTTTAGAAGTATTACATGTACAGTCAAGCCAGAAAGTCTGCACACCCCTTTCACCTTCTTCTTGTTTTATTACATTACATTACATTACACCCTTAGCCCAATACTTGGTTGATGCACCTTTGGCAGCAATTACAGCTTCAAATTGTCTTGGGAAAAAAGCTACGAGCTTGGCATACTTGTTTCTGGACATTTTTGCCCATTCCTCTTGGCATATCCTTGCTGGGCCACTCATTTACAGACTTTCTCAGAAGCCATTTCTTTGTTCTCTTGGCTGTGTGCTTTGGGTCATTGTCATGTTGGAAGGTAAACCTTCGTCCCAGTCTGAGGTCCAGAGCGCTCTGGAGCAGGTTTTCTTCAAGGATCTCTTAGCTTAGATGCACTTAGCTGCATTCATCTTTCTCTCTATCAGGAATAGTCACCCCGGTCCTGCTGCTGTAAAATATCCCCACATCATGATGCTGCCACCGCCATGCTTCACTGTAGAGATGGCATTAGCCAGGTGATGAGCGGTGCCTGGTTTTCTCCAGATGTGACGCTTGGTATTCAGGCCAAAAATTTCAAATTTGGTTTCATCAGACCAGAGAATCTTGTTTCTCATGGTTTGAGAGTCCTCTAGGTGCCTTTTGGCAAACTCCAAGCGGGCTGTCATGTGCCTTTTACTAAGGAGCGGCTTTCATCTGGCCACACTACCATGATTTGTGGAGTGCTGCCCGGATGGTTGATTTTCTGATAGGTTCTCCCATCTCCACAAGGATACGCTGCTCTGTCAGAGTGACCCTTGGGTTCCTGCTCACCTCCCTGGCCAAGGCCCGTCTTCCCCGATTGCTCAGTTTGACCAAGCGGCCAGGTCTGGAAAGATTTTTGGTGGTTCCAAACTTCTTCCATTTACAAATGATGGTGGCCACTGTGCTCTTTGGGACGTGTAAAGCTGCAGCAATTTTTCTGTACCCTTCTCCAGATCTATGCCTTGACACAATCCTCTTTCTGAGGTCTGCAGATAATTCCTACGGTGGGGCTATATATAGGCAGGTGTTGGTTAATCCCCAATCATGTCCAATCAACTGAATTTACCACAGGTGAACTCCAAAAATAAAATGCACTTCAGCTCATTTTTGGGTGTCATATCAAAGAGTGTGCACACTTGTGTACATATCATGTACATTTTGATTTTTAATAAATTAGCACAAATGTCTAAAAACCTGCTTTCACTTTGTCATTGTGGGCTATTTTGTGTAGAATTTTGTGACAAAAAATTAACTCAGTCTATTATAGAATGAGTCTGTAATGTAATAAAATGTGGAGAAGGTGACAGGGGTGTGCAGACTTTCCGGCTTGACTGTATATGCACAAACTATGTAGCAAAACTCAATAAATGTAAATACTATGCGAAATACTAGAAAGCACATCAGTGCACAGACACCAAAGGCAACAAAAGAAATATTTTTTTTGTTACTGCTATACAGCATGAAAAAGCAAAAAGAGCAAAATGCAATGAAACAGATCACTCTGCATCCTCAGGCCAGAGGATCTCATTCACATCAGCTGCAATGCTCTCCCTGGCCAAGCAGTGGGGGAAAAATGTCTGGCATAGCAGATCCATCCCTGGCATTCATCTACATGAATGTCACCACATGCCTCCTCCAATGCCTGGAGTAGTGCCACATGCTGACTTCATTTGTACACTGTCTACCTCCGTGCTGAAAAGATTCTACTGGATTTAGAAATGTGGAATATGGGACGTTGTAGCCTAGTGGTTAAGGTACAGGACTAGTAATCAGAAGGTTGCTGGTTCAAGCCCCACCACTGCCAGGTTGCTGCTGTTGGGCCCTTGAGCAAGGCCCTTAGCCCTCAATTGCTCAGACTGCATACTGTAAATGTTATGCAAGTCACTTTGGATAAAGGCGTCTACTAAATGCCGAAAATGTAAATGTAAAAATGAATGGTGGAGGTACAGCACTACAAAATGTGGGTTGTTGGCGAACCACTAGTGGACCAGAACGACAGGTATATTGCATCTTGAATCAACACCAGCTGAGGATGTTCCATTTTATACTCTGAGTAATGATTGAGTGTTCTATCTATTGAGTTTGCATCATGAGGTGTATCATGAGTAAGACTAATTAGTAATCAGGGTGTCACATTCTAAAGGCCAGTGTTTCTAGGTGACCAAAGCATGCTAAATTAAGCAGTTTGTGTTCAAAGCTTTGCAGAACTGTGATTATGAATAAAATTTGAGTAGGAAAATGGAATTGTGCTTAGATTTTGGCAGTTCAGCAGCAATTGGCAAAGACTTCAATATCATATTGCAAAAGGACAAGCTGAGAAAGAGGCTGAAACAGTGCCAGTGGTTCCTCAACAGTCGCTAGAATCAAAACATAACTATTTACCATGTCAAACAAGTTAACAGGGTTCAATCCTGGCTTTACTGTCAGTGGTATACAGTGATCGTCAAGTTGCCTTAATTCTCAAAATTTTAAAAATGGCAGTTTATGCCGCTCAGGTGGCACAGTGACAAAGTACGCTAGCGCACCAGAGTTGGGGTTCTGAATGCATCGCATCGAATCTCGACTCTACCTTTCCGACTGGGTTGGGCGGCAGCATGAACAACGATTGACTGTTGTTCAGGGTTAGAGAGTAGAGAGTCGTAACTGGTGCGACTGCGGCCCCTGCTGGCTGACTGATGGCGCCTGCACAGGGCTGAGGAATAATGCTGATGGGGGTGTGACCCTCCGTACACAGCATCCATTAGTGTATGAACTCGACTCGTGCAGGTGAAAAATGCAGTCTGTACTGACTGCGTACCAGAGGGGGCGCAAGTCAGTTGAGAGGCGTCCTCAGTCAGCGGTGAAGGGTCGAACCAGTATAGAGGATGCAATCAGGGTAATTGGACATGACTAGAATAGGGGAAAAAAGTGGGGGAAAAATAGATAATAATAAAAAAATGGCAGTTTATAAGAACAAGGTGTACATCACAGCTACAGAACAGCAGAGGGCATAAAGACTCTCCACTGCCCAGGATACGTGCCAGCTCATTTCAATGTCACTTAACAACCATAGAATTACATTCAGTGACCAACAAAAAGAATGTCAAACGTTAACTGGGGCAAAGTGCACAGCTAGGACATTTTAAAACAGGCTTTGAGGGGAATCAAGTTTCATTTGTTTTAAATGTCTTGCTTATGATATAACTCTACTAGCAAAGCAAATGACATGTATTAACATCCAGGAATACCTTCTCTGCACTTAAGCTTATCTGACATGGACTGATGCAACATTCAAATGTGTGCTGTGATTTGACCAAGTCAATTATTATTTTTGGAAAAAACGAACATCATGTCACTGGACCAAAGAGGAAACCGACCATCCAGATGGCTACCAATGCATAGTTCAAGGACAAGCATCTGTCATATTATGGGTCAATAGCATGGTTAACATTCTCTGCAATTAATATTCTACTGTTAAGTTAGTGAAGTGTTCCTGTATTCTACAAACATCTTTACTTAACTATTTTTATTGTCCATGTAAAGTAGTGGTGGTAAATTTGGTTCATTTTATGGACTCGGGTTAATCTGAGTAATGTGATCCGGTTCACTTGAGTCACTTGAGTCACTTGTACTGACATCATGATTGCGATAGACCACTGAAGTCGTGTCATCATTTTGTAGGCCACGCCATGTTGTTATGCCCATATTCGGTAACCCGGGTCTAAGAGAAATTTTGAATGGGAAATATGAATGGAGATTTCGCAAATTGCCTCTCTCGCATCCTGTAGTCATAAAAAATGTTCCAAAGCTGTTACGTTTTGTTTTATGGAGATTCTTCTGTCTATTATCACTGGATCCTCTGAATTATGAAGTCGTTAAAGAGTCAAAATATGAATATTGCTACATGTAAGCTAATGCTACTGCGCACTGAATTGACGTCACTAAACTGGAAGCCTCTTAATGTTTTCTTTTTTTTTCTTGTATAAGCCTCTTAAATAACCGCACGAAGCAGCACGATTCACCAGTGTAACAGTGGAGTGATATTCACAAGTTTTGGTTGATATTTTTAGTAGGTAGCTACATTAAAGTAGAAAGCAAGGATGGTTGGGTGTTACGCCTTTGGTTGTACTCACCAAAAGCGAGCCGCTGGTTCCGTTGATTTGATTGGTGTAGTTAAGTGACGTCTAATTAATGTGCAGTATCATTAGCTTTCGTGTAGCATTACTAGTATTACGACCCTTTAACAACCTCGTAATTCAGAGGATCCAGTGATGTACAGGAGAAAAATGTTCACAGGACAAAACGTACAGGGTTCTGAACATGTTTATTTAGCACAGGATGCGTTAGAGTAAATTTTTTGAAAACCCCGTTCATTTTTCCCATAGGAAATCTGAGTTAGACCCGGGTCTCCAAATATGGGCATAACGCGGACTACAGAATGACGCACGACTTCAGTGGTCTATTGTCTTCCGTGCACTTATCTTCTGTGAATAAATCCTTCTCTCTTAATTCTCTTGGCACCTCACACTTCTCTTGTCAGTGACAAGTTGACAAGTGGAATCTTGATCATGGGGGATAGGGACAAGGAGGGGGGGAGGGTGGTGGACTCACCTACCAATCATATGAGTATATTAATGGGTCAAGGGTTCAAGGGGGATGGTCAACAAAAAATTTCAATGGTAACTTGACCCAGTCAGGCAGCCACAGTGGCACCAAAACAAATAGTCAATAAATTACCATGGGGAAGGGCTATGATACTCCTTAAGTGGTACAGTCCTAAAGTAGCCTGTAAGCATTTGCATTTTAATAATAATATAACTATATTCTGTTGTTGTTTTGCTTACAAGAAAATATACTGCATTACTAATCTATACCACTACTACCGATAATAATAACAATAATACGTAATAAAACATAATAATAGCATGTGCATAAAATCAGCCACATAACAAACACCAGTGTGTTTAACCGCTTGTTTATTGGAATATTTAACTTATTACTTAGATTCACAAACTGGAGTGAAGTCGGTTCAGCCAAATCACAGTCTGCAGTGTTTCCAGTGAGTCTGCTCACTCACCTTGTGTACTTTGCAGCAGCCAATCAGAAGACTCATAGGATCCGGGTTAATTGAGACCTCAAACTCATGATTCCTGATTCAGTACGAAGATTCGAAATATTAACCCGGGTGATTCAGGAACCGCCCAGCTCTAATGTAAAGGTGATGTGTCCTTAGCAACGATAGTTACAATGTTTCATTTGACATTACTTTTATTACACTAAGAAAGTGTTATGCCATTTGTTGAAATCAGGTTTGTTTTGCCCTCTCTCTTTAACAAAGACTACAGTGTATCACAAAAGTGAGTACACCCCTCACATTTCTGCAAATATTTTATTATATCTTTTCATGGGACAACACTATAGAAATAAAACTTGGATATAACTTAGAGTAGTCAGTGTACAACTTGTATAGCAGTGTAGATTTACTGTCTTCTGAAAATAACTCGACACACAGCCATTAATGTCTAAATGGCTGGCAACATAAGTGAGTACACCCCACAGTGAACATGTCCAAATTGTGCCCAAAGTGTCAATATTTTGTGTGACCACCATTATTATCCAGCACTGCCTTAACCCTCCTGGGCATGGAATTCACCAGAGCTGCACAGGTTGCTACTGGAATCCTCTTTCACTCCTCCATGATGACATCACGGAGCTGGTGGATGTTAGACACCTTGAACTCCTCCACCTTCCACTTGAGGATGTGCCACAGGTGCTCAATTGGGTTTAGTCCATCACCTTTACCTTCAGCTTCCTCAGCAAGGCAGTTGTCATCTTGGAGGTTGTGTTTGTGGTCGTTATCCTGTTGGAAGTTTTCGAAGGGAGGGGATCATGCTCTGTTTCAGAATGTCACAGTACATGTTGGAATTCATGTTTCCCTCAATGAACTGCAGCTCCCCAGTGCCAGCAACACTCATGCAGCCCAAGACCATGATGCTACCACCACCATGCTTGACTGTAGGCAAGATACAGTTGTCTTGGTACTTCTCACCAGGGCGCCGCCACACATGCTGGACACCATCTGAGCCAAACAAGTTTATCTTGGTCTCGTCAGACCACAGGGCGTTCCAGTAATCCATGTTCTTGGACTGCTTGTCTTCAGCAAACTGTTTGCGGGCTTTCTTGTGCGTCAGCTTCCTTCTGGGATGACGACCATGCAGACCGAGTTGATGCAGTGTGCGGCGTATGGTCTGAGCACTGACAGGCTGACCTCCCACGTCTTCAACCTCTGCAGCAATGCTGGCAGCACTCATGTGTCTATTTTTTAAAGCCAACCTCTGGATATGACGCCGAACACGTGGACTCAACTTCTTTGGTCGACCCTGGCGAAGCCTGTTCCGAGTGGAACCTGTCCTGGAAAACCGCTGTATGACCTTGGCCACCATGCTGTAGCTCAGTTTCAGGGTGTTAGCAATCTTCTTATAGCCCAGGCCATCTTTGTGGAGAGCAACAATTCTATTTCTCACATCCTCAGAGAGTTCTTTGCCATGAGGTGCCATGTTGAATATCCAGTGGCCAGTATGAGAGAATTGTACCCAAAACACCAAATTTAACAGCCCTGCTCCCCATTTACACCTGGGACCTTGACACATGACACCAGGGAGGGACAACGACACATTTGGGCACAATTTGGACATGTTCACTGTGGGGTGTACTCACTTATGTTGCCAGCTATTTAGACATTAATGGCTGTGTGTTGAGTTATTTTCAGAAGACAGTAAATCTACACTGCTATACAAGCTGTACACTGACTACTCTAAGTTATATCCAAGTTTCATGTCTATAGTGTTGTCCCATGAAAAGATATAATGAAATATTTGCAGAAATGTGAGGGGTGTACTCACTTTTGTGATACACTGTACATGAGGAAATAGAAAATAAACAGTGGGTGCAAAAAGTCTGAGACCACTATTGAAAATATAAAGGACATAAATCTTTATATTTTTAACAGTTTTTTTATACTTTTAACAATTAAATAAAGATTCAAGAACATATTCTTATTACATTCTACAAAATGTCCCAACTTTTCTGGAAATGCGGTTTGTGATCACTACTTCATATGAACATTGTTGAATTGTGCAACAAAAAATAAATGCTATTTTATTACTTCACAGCTTCCTGTCAACATTTCTGTGGACTTGTTTAGGCACACACAGTTCTTCCCATCGAAACGATCAGTCTGCAGAACAGCATTTGTCTAAATTATAAACACACAAGCAAACACAGAGGTGAATATGATAAACATTTACATATTCTGAATAACCTAAACATCTCAGACAGCAGTCCATCTGCTGGAATATAACACAGAAAAACACCATGAACTGTGTATACTGTACAGTACAATGTCTATGACAAAGTGATTAAGTAAGAAGACTACATAATGTTGTTTAAGCATGTAGACAAGACTACTTCGTTTGTACACAAGTCATTAAACTTTATATGAAGCAATAAATTGGAGTGGATTCAGAAATTATCGCTTGCTTTACTTGTAAATGTATTTAAAAACAAATTTATTTATGCATTTTCTCCCATTTTTTTCCCTTTTAGCGCGTCCAATTGCCCGATTGAGTCATGCTTCCTCTCCACCAATGCCAATCCCTGCTCTGATTGAGGAGAACGAAGCTAACCCATGCCATCTCAGACACGTGGGCAGCATGCCGTATGCATCTCATCACCTACACTTTGATGAGTGCAGTGCAGCTCAGCATTGTGTACGGAGAGACACACCCTGAGAGCACTCTTTTCTCATCTTTGTGCAGGCGCCATCAATCAGCCAGCAGAGGTCGTAATTGCATTACTTATGAGAGAGAGACCCTATCCGGCTTAATCCCACCCATACCTGAACAACAGGCTGTATTCGAGATCCCAGCTCTGGTTCCAGCGTGTTTTTTTCATGCTGCGCCACCTGAGAGGCCAAAAAGTACAATTTTCAATCCATAAGACCAGAGAATCTTTTTCCCTATATTGTCAAAGTGTTTACATGACATTTAGCAATTTCCAAGAGGGCTGTCATATGCATTTTCTTTAACAGTGGCTCCTGTCTTGCCATTCTACCATAAAGGATTGTATAATAAAATTCAGGGCCTCCAATTAAGATAACACTTTTTATTATGTTTTATTTCATTTTCATGTTTTACTACTGTTTTATCCTGTTCAGGATCGACCAGGTAGACTGGTATCCTGGTTTTATCCTGGTAGACTGTTTTTGTTATTGTTTGTTAGGTTGTAAAGGTTGAATCTACAGTAATTTGTGAGATTGAACTAATAAAAATCTCATACATTTTATTAAGCTTTTTTCACCCAGCTGTGGCAAGGCAACAATAATTCTGGAGCTGACTGCACTTCACTAAAAGATATATTTTACAAGCATTTAAATACTCACTTATACAACATTTTCATAAGGTATGTATTTTTGCTTACTATGCCACTAAACCAGTGTTTTTTTTAATAGCATGTTTACATATTGACATAGTACATATTTAATTTAAATACATACACTGATCAGCCATAACATTAAAACCACCTCCTTGTTTCTACACTCACTGTCCATTTTATCAGCTCCACTTACCATATAGAAGCACTTTGTAGTTCTACAATTACTGACTTCTTGCTGTGCTTCAATGGTCAGGACTCTCCTTGGACCACTACGGAGCAGGTATTATTTAGGTGGTGGATGATTCTAAGCACTGCAGTGACACTGACATGGTGGTGGTGTGTTAGTGTGTGTTGTGCTGGTATGAGTGGATCAGACACAGCAGCCCTGCTGGAGTTATTAAATGCTGTGTCCACTCACTGTCCACTCTATTAGACACTCCTACCTAGTTGGTCCACCTTGTACATGTAAAGTCAGAGACGATTGCTCACCTATTGCTGCTGTTTGAGTTGGTCATCTTCTAGACCTTCATCAGTGGTCACAGGACACTGCCCATGGGGTGCTGTTGGCTGGATGTTTTTGGGTGGTGGACTATTCTCAGTTCAGCAGTGACAGTGAGGTGTTTAAAAACTCCATCAGCGCTGCTGTGTCTGATCCATTCATACCAGCACAACACACACTAACACACCACCACCATGTGAGTGTCACTGCATTGCTGAGAATCACCCACCACCTAAATAATACTTGCTCTGTGGTGGTTCTGTGGTGGTTCTGTGGTGGTTCTGTGGTGGTCCTGACCATTAAAGAACAGCATGAAAGGGGGCTAAACAAAGCTACAGTCAGTAATTATAGAACTACAAAGTGCTTCTATATGGTAAGTGGAGCTGATAAAATGGACAGTGAGTGTAGAAACTAGGAGGTGGTTTTAATGTTATGGCTGATCGGTGTATGTACATTTCAGTGTTACATTTGTGAGCCAAATTCATAATTAGGCCCTGTTGTCTACATTAAATCTGATATGCTCATATTTTACAAGTGATACAAAACATACATTGACATACATTTGTCAGTGTATGTTTTTGCAGTACCCATTGTCCTTTACTTTGGAAGTCCAAACTTCTAAACACAATATTACAATTTTATCCAGGCATGGGGCTGTAGCGGTCCTACGTCACTGAAGTTGACAGTTTGTCCTGGCCCATCCATATTTGCACAAAACCACAGATGACTGTTTCAGAGCAGAGTAGCCTGGCTTAAAGTGGTTAAAGTGAGTTTATTTTCCCATGAGGAAACTGAATTTATAAAGAACAGGTTAGTGGTTTGGGAAATCTTGCATCAACAACATTAATTTCTCAGAAATGTGCCAAAGTTTACATTATCTTAGAACAACAGAAACACACAGACATATAATAAAACTAACAGCTGTGATGGATACGTTACCCAATCCATGAGGACTTTAGTGCTTCAGAACAAAATTGCACAACCTAATTGCCTATTTAGTGGAATGAACAGGAAATGAACACCACACTCACAAATACAACGAAGACTGATTGCTTTTGTAATAAACTGGGTTATTAGGAAAATGCTGTTTTAGCCAACTGGAATTAGAACTCAACTAGAATAACAGAACAACAAATTAGTTCAAATGTTAATAGGAACTTTAATTTTACTGTGACCTTAAATTAAACAGTAATTTAAAGTGCCCTAATTATAAGGTTAACTCTTTTAAATGCAGAGTAAGAGTAAATTCAACTTAAAGTATATTAAATTACTAAAACTAAATACTAAGTTTAATTTACTTTTACTCTATATTTAAAAGAGTTTACAAGTAGGGCACTTTAAATTTTGAAGTAGATAAAACTAAATACTATTTTAGAATGCATATATCCATTTTAAATTCAACTTAGTATTTAGTATCTACAACAAAGTTGGGACAGTATGGAAAATGCAAATGAAATAAATATGCATTTCATTTGTTAATATATCTCCATTCCTGCATTTCAGGCCTGCAACACATTCCAAAAAAAGTTGGGACAGGGGCAATTTAGGGCTAGTAATGAGGTGAAAAAACTAAATAATTATGTGATTCCAAACAGGTGAAAACAAATGCGTGAGAAAATTATTGAATTGTTTAAAAACAATGTATCTCAAATAAATATTGGAAGGGATTTACGTATTTCTCCCTCTACAGTGCATAATATCATTAAACCATTCAATGAATTGGGAAGAATTTCAGAGCGTAAAGGCCAAGGGTGCAAGCTTAAGCTGAACGGCCGTGATCTTCGCTCCCTCAGGCGGCACTGCATCAAGAATCGCTTCTCAACAATAGCTGATATAACCACGTGGGTGAGAAATTACTTTGGCAAACCTTTGTCAAGCACTACAATACAGAGTTACATGCACAAATGCCACTTAAAACTTTACTGTGCAAAATAGAAGCCTCATGTTAACCATGTCCAGAAGCAGCGTAGACTTCTTTGGGCTTGGAGGCATCTAGGATGGACCATCACACAGTGGAAACGTGTATTGTGGTCAAATGAATCAGCATTCCAGGTCTTTTTTGGAAAAAATGGACACTGTGTGCTCTGGATCAAAGACAAAAAGGACCATCCAGACTGTTATCAGCAACAAGTCCAAAAGCCAGGTGCAAAGAGAAATAATAATAATAATATTAATAATAATAATAAGTACAGCATATTAATACTGCTGATCTGTAAACCTGCTGCTAAAATGTACTTTTGATTCATGAATAAACAAATTTTTGAAAGATTTGCCCCTCACCATGAGTAATTTGTCACAAATAAATGTTTAGATCTTCCAACTAATTTTAAAGATTTCTTAAAACCCTATATCAACCATATAAAAAGTATATGCCCCCCAAACCTAATAACTGGTGAGGAGTTTTGGCCCAGTCCTCTCTGCAGAATGACCCTCCCATTTAAGGTCTTGGCTTAGCATCTCAATAATAATCAAGTCCAAAATCTTTATATTGTTATTCAGAGGTGGACTTGCTTGTGAGCTTTTGATCATTGTTCTGCTGCATAACCTAACTAGGCTTAAGCTACCAAATACTGTTGGTATGATGTTCTTATGGTGTAATTTCCAGCTGAGCCTGACCAGGTTACATAGGTAGCCTGGTCAGCAGGTGCTTGCAGTAAAACATGGGTGGGTCCCAGTAACTCTAACCTAGGCAGGGTACACATGTTTTTGTCAATACCTTTCATTTGGGGTGTATTTTGTCTCCATTCCTGTTTGAAGTATTCATGAACAGGATTCAAGGAGCAGCCAGGACTGGAATGGGGCTCATTATGGAGGGCTGGAGGTGACATCTCTGTTATTTACAGATAATTATGTGAATGACCATCCATGAATTAGCGTGACCAATGTGAATTAGCACCATCCGAGAATCAAGTACCTCAAAATTTTGTTTCTGTCTGTCTTTATCTAAGGTCATGAGCTTTGGGTAGTGACCAAAAGGGAAAGGTCACAGGTACAAGCAGTTGGATCAAGAGGACCCAGTTAAAGTGGTTTGGCTATCCTACAAGGATGCCCCCTGGTCAGCCTCCACTAGAGCTGTTTCCCGGGCAGACCCAGGACCTGCTGGAGGGATTATATCTCACAGTTGGCATGTGTATATCTGGGGAACCCCCAGGAGAAGCTGAAATCTGTTGCTGGGATTAGAGAAGTCTCGGCTGAACTTGTTGCCACCACGACCCTTGCCAGGAAAAGAGGATGAAAATTGAACTAAACTGAAATCAGTAAGATTTATATTTAATCATTTAAAAATTCTCCCTTCATAATAACCCTATTTATGGGTGGAAAGTATGAAAAATGCAAATAAAAATGCAGTGTTTCTTACATTTACTCTGACTTTTATTTGATTGCAGACAGTATGAATCCAAGATATTTCATGTTTTTATTTTATTTTATATATTTTATTTTATTTTTTATTAAACATCTATTACTGCATTTCAGGCTTTCAACACAAGAAAACAGTATGCTAAGTTTTTAAGGAGCAAAGATGATCAGAGGATCTCCAGTTTGTCATCAAATGTGTGAGAAAATTATTGAAATGTTTAAAAACAATGTTCTTCCAAGAAAAGTTTAAAGGGAATTGCACATTTCTCCCTCTACAGTGCATAATATCATTAATTGATTCAAGGAATCTGGAGAAATTTTAGTAGGTAAATGCCAGCGATCTCTAATCCTTCAGACTGCATCAAGAACCGTCATTCATAAATAGCTGATATACCCACTTGTGCAGGGGATTACTTTGGCAAACCTTCAGGGATGGGCCATCACACAGTGGAAATGTGTACTGTGGTCAGATCAGTGTTCCAGGTTTTTTTTCTTCACGGTCAGTCACGGTATGGGGTTGTGTCAGTGCCCTTGGAAAAGGTAATTTACATTTCTGTGATGGCAGCATTAACGCTGAAAAGTACAATGAGATTTTAGAGAAACATACTGCATCAGGATGACATTTTTTCCATGCATTTGTCAACAAGACAATGCAAAATTACATTCTGCACATATTACAAAGGCATGGCTGCAGAAGAAGATGGTACGGGTACTGGACTGGACTGGCCTGCCTGCAGTCCTGACCTGTCCTCACTAGAGAATGTGTGGAGAATTTTGAAACGAAAAATGTGAAACGACGACCCTGTACTGTTGCACATCTTAAGATGTGTTTGCAGGAACAGTAGGACAAAATAACTTTACTTGGTAATAAAATTTACTTGGTATAATCGGTTCCAAAATGTCTTTTAAACATTGTGAGACGGAATGGCAACATTACAAAGTGATAAATGCTTTACTGTCCCAACTTTTTTTGGAGTGTGTTGCAGGTCTGAAATGGATGTATAAATGAAATCAAGTTAACCAGACAAAACATAAAAACCTACACTTGTAAGACCATTTACTCAAGTCAAGTGAATATGACCTTCAGAAACACAGGCTGCCATGAAACAATCTTTGGGCAGAGGCTTCTTTTTTTGTGAGGCAATCTCATAGCTGAAGGTAATGTCAAGCTCACTTGACTGTGCCCAGTTTCACCCATGTTTCAGCAGTATAATTACTTACAACTAGCTTAAATTAACCTGACTGCATGTCTTTGGACTGTGGGAGGAAATCGAAGGGCCCAGAGGAAACCCACGCGACACAAGGAGAACATACAAACTCTGCAAAGAAAGAACTAAGCTTGCTCCACCTAGGAATCGAACCCAGGACTTTTTTTGCTGTGGAGTAACAGTGCTACCGACCGAGCCAACATAAGGTTTTATGAGGTTTATATACAAAACAGTTTTATATATACATTCATATGTGTTAAGCATGTGATCTTGGTCAGGGCCGCAGTGGGTCCGGAAAGGCAGCCACACCATAACAGAGCGATGCACACTTCCACACGAACTCGCACCTAGGGGGATTTTGGAATGAACGTACTTGGTAAAGTGCAGCAGAAAAGTGCCGCCGAAAGATTCTGAGTCCGCAGCTGTGATTGGTCAGCTGTGTTACTGACGGCACCTGCTCGCCTCGCCTTTAAACAGTCAGACTTTCAGCTGATATAGCAGCATCTATCATTCACAGCTCCACATTCACGAAGCCACTGCTGGATGCAGCACTTCATGCATCGTCTCTAGCTGTATAACACAGGCGCATTTCTACAAACCGTTCTTATAGTTTACTCTCTAGTTGTATTCCAGTTGCATTTACTACAAAACATGTATGTAAAACTCAGTATATTAGTTCTTCTGCTGATAATTGTACAGGAGCGAGTGGACGCCTCGGATTCGGTCGACGTTGTCGAGAGCTCACAGGAGAGAACGCTTCTCCAGAAAAGACGCTTATCTCTACAGAACGCAGGTACGAAAAAGTATGTTTATAATATAAGGGTTTTACTTTTTACTCTCTTTTTGTGGTAAAGTCTGTGGTACGGTAACTATTTAACCATTATTAGACCCTCTTTAGTCTTTTCGGGACTGTATTGCAAAAAAATGTTTTCATGTTGACAGGCGTTACTATGCATTGTGTATACGAGTAGCATCTTGCTCAGCTAAAGTAGTGCTAAAGTTTTAATTGTTTCTACACGCAAATATACATTTACATATATATATATATATTTGCGTGTAGAAATAATTAAAGCTTTGGTCCTACGTTTTGCACTACTTTAGCTGAGCAAGATGTGTGTGTGTGTGTGTGTGTATATATATATATATATATATATATATATATATATATATATATATATATATATATATATATATGTATATATATATATATATTAGGGGATAGTATAGTATATAGTACATTCGACTGAGGGTATAGTATAGTACACACTTATTTAGACTTAGGGAATAGAATAGTACACACTTATTTCAACTTAGGGAATAGTATAGTACACACTTATTTAGACTTAGGGAATAGTATAGTACACACTTATTTCAACTTAGGGAATAGTATAGTACACACTTATTTAGACTTAGGGAATAGTATAGTACACACTTATTTAGACTTAGGGAATAGTATAGTACACACTTATTTCAACTTAGGGAATAGTATAGTACACACTTATTTAGACTTAGGGAATAGTATAGTACACACTTATTTCAACTTAGGGAATAGTATAGTACACACTTATTTAGACTTAGGGAATAGTATAGTACACACTTATTTAAACTTAGGGAATAGTATACTACACACTTATTTAGACTTAGGGAATAGTATAGTACACTTATTTAAACTTAGGGAATAGTATACTACACACTTTTATTTAGACTTAGGGAATAGTGTAGTACACACTTATTTCGACTTGTGGAATAGTATACTACACACTTATTTTGACTTTGGAGAATAGTATAGTACACACTTATTTAGACTTAGGGAATAGTATAATACACACTTTTATTTTGACTTTGGAGAATAGTATAGTACACACTTATTTAGACTTAGGGAATAGTATAATACACACTTATTTAGACTTAGGGAATAGTATAATACACACTTTTATTTAGACTTAGGGAATAGTATAATACACACTTATTTCAACTTGTAGAATAGTATACTACACACTTTTATTTTGACTTAGGGAATAGTATAATACACACTTATTTCAACTTAGGGAATAGTATACTACACACTTATTTAGACTTTGGAGAATAGTATAGTACACACTTATTTAGACTTAGGGAATAGTATAATACACACTTATTTCGACTTAGGGAATAGTATAATACACACTTATTTCAACTTGTAGAATAGTATACTACACACTTTTATTTTGACTTTGGAGAATGTATAGTACACACTTTTATTTTGACTTAGGGAATAGTATAATACACACTTATTTCAACTTAAGGAATAGTATAATACACACTTATTTCGACTTGTAGAATAGTATACTACACACTTATTTTGACTTTGAAAAATAGTATAGTACACACTTATTTTGACTTTGGAGAATAGTATAGTACACACTTATTTAGACTTAGAGATTAGTATAGTACACACTTTATTTCAACTTAGGGAATAGTATCGTGCACACTTATTTCGACTTGGGGAATAGTATAGTACACACTTATTTCAGCTTCGGAGAATACTATAGTACACACTTTAATTATGACTTAGGGAATAGTATAGTACACACGCCAATTTTGACTTAGGGATAAGGGATGGTAAGGGATCACTTGTCTGTCGAGTCACCTAGGGACTTCTGTGGGCGTGTTGCTGATCATTTTATCATTTTATTAAGGACGTCTGAAAGCGATGTCTGAAAAGTCTATCATCATCATAAGAGACATTTTAAAACATTTAATTAAAAAATAGAAATAGTAGTGGCTATACAGGCTATTGGATTATATCTAGTCAGTGCTGCTCATTTTCCCCTCATTGTCCTTTTTAAAAGAAAATAAATAAATAAAAAACAACTCACCCTAGTCGATGGTCCCATAGCCTATTTTATAAGAAAACTAAAGACTGGAGGACTGGAGTATTTTTAAGTTGTTTGAATTTTGTCTGTAGAAATCAGGCACTGTATTCTGGTTAGGTTAGAGACTGATGCAAGGAAATACCCTGGACAGGGCATCAATCCATCGCATGGGTTTGGCCAGCACCCCTCAGGCATACACATACAAACAATCATGTCTGTGTAAATGCCTGGCCAGCTGATAGCACCACTGAGGTCCAGGTCTGAATATTTTGCAACGAAAAGAATTTAAGTAACTAATGATTGTGAGAAAACAAAGTCGGCTTGCACTGTGGCTTTCATAGTTTTCAGTTTTTATGTCATTAACAGGATGATTGCTTTTTTAAGAGTTTAAGATAATAAAGTTCTCTTTTCCCATTATCACTTTTATTAGAATGTGACTTTCTAGTCAGTGCTTTTACTGTATATGGTGTTTCTTACAGTTATTTAGGTTTGCATTTACCTGTAGTTTAGCTAAGGACAATGTTTTGCTCTTAGTTCACGTTAATTATGTTATCACAAGCAAACTTTTTGTTCATATCAAGATCTCAAGAAAATGTTTATTTTAAATGGGCATTTTATGATATTGACTAAAGTTAGATTACATAAAATGGGATTTTATATATTTTTAGAAACAAAACAGTTTTATTTATTCATACATTCATTTTTATTAAACATGTAATTCTGGTCAGAGCAGCTGAGGAGCTGTGGACAGGTGCATAAAATAAAACCAGACTTTTAAAAATTTAAATACTTAAAGATAGAGCAGCTTTATTTTAAAATCATAAAAATAGGGGTTACGTCAGTTGTTTTTATGTTTGGTTTCTAGAGTTGTCCTTGTTTATTATTTTAGCATTTAGATAATTTAAATTAATGCTCAAATATGTGTGATTATTTTATAAACATGAATAATATAATTGCAAAGTCCATATTAAAAAATCAAGATTTTATATCAAATTGTCAAACTGTATACTGTCACTAGTATAATCTTTTACTGCAGCATTTTCTAAATAAGAATCCTTTGCACCCCTTTTATCTTATATTTAATGAGTGCTCTTTTTTATGTTTAGTGGATATACAGCAGTGTTTATTAAGCTCGGGTGATGTGGGCTGCGGTACCTTTGAGTGCTTTAATAACAACTCATGCGAGATTCGTGGACTGCATCAGATCTGCATGAGCTTCTTAAAAAATGCTGGCAAATTTGACTCTCAGGTAAGACAAACAACAAGGTTAATAAAAGTTTGATTAGTAATTTTGTCATTTTAAGAAATGCCATTCACTTATTAGGTGCAGTCTAGCTCACCCACTGCCCTGTAGAGATTAATGTTTTATCTGTAGTTGCACACACCTTATTCACTTAAAATAGATGATGAGCTAAATGAAAATATTAGTCATTTATACAAACCAAATAAATGAAGTATTAGGGAATATGTGATGGGGATAGATGTGATGCTAGTAAAACAAGGCTACATGTTTTATTTATTAATTTTAAGTCAGATCCCCTTTCTGACACAACCCTCCTACTCCTATCTGGGACTGGAACCAGCTTTAAGAGCAAACTGACAAGTGTGCCTCCTGAATGGCTAGGCCTCAGACAATAGCAGATCACTATGGATCCTCAACCAACTCAAACCTAACCTCTGATTTAAAGCCCAATTAACCAAACTTCAGCTTTCTCATCTAGACACAAATAACTTATTCATTGGGAAAAGACAATAATGCAGATCACGTCCATGCCAATGCCCAACTGGCCGATAACTGAGATTCAAACCCTGGATCCACAGATCTCAGCATAAGTGGGTTAGCGCTGTGACACCAAGCACCCTAGGGCTTCATGTTTTATATTCTTACATAAATATTTTATTAATTAAACACCATATTTGTAGTTTCCTTTTTACCGTTTTGTTGTTGGAAAAAATTAAGACTTATTTTAATATTTATTGTAAAATTTTATCATCATAAAAATCATAACTTGTTTATAGGATTGATATTAAGCTTTAAAACAAACCAGCCCACAATGCTGGGTAGTACAAATGTCATTGTATCATGGCAAAGTAACAGCGTAATGGTATAGATTTATGCTAGTGGTGCTAGTTTGCTACTCCAAAACATCTGAACCGTCACTAACTTTTTTTTTTTTTTTTTTTTTTACCAAATACCAGACTGTGCTAGACTTCAGTCCATTATGATTGTTAGATGCAAATATCATGGAAACATTTTAGCATCTGTTGGGTTGACTGATGACTTGACACAATCCTGCAGGGCAAATCATTCATCAAGGACGCTCTAAAGTGCATGGCACACGGGCTGCGGCACAAGTTCAGCTGTGTCAGTCGCAAATGCGTGTCCATGAAAGAGATGGTGTTTCAACTGCAGCGCGAGTGCTACGTCAAACACAACCTCTGCTCAGCCACCAGGGAGAATGTCAACGTCATGGTGGGGATGATTCACTTCCATGATCTGTTTCTCAAAGGGTATGTGCTAATTAGTCACTCACTTATATATTTATTTATCTTCAGTAACCACTTTATATATACCTAGGGTCAGTATTTCTATCACCACACAGAATGAGCACAAGGCAGAAATACACCTGAAACAGCCAATTCACCTACTCGCACCTATAGACAATTCAAAGCATCCAGTTCACTTTTTGCATCCACATGGGCACAAGAAAAACATGCCAAACCTTTTACAGACAGAGACTGAAGGCAAGTTTTAACCCCACATCCCAAGGCCTCTGCTGCACCACTGTCTCATTCTATTTTAACAAAGTTCTTTTTAATAGAATGTGCATGGAATTAATAAAACATAAGTCTTGGCAACTGTACTTCACTATAGTTGTTTTCATATGCAGAACTTGCAGTAGACCTAAACTGCTAAGAGCAAAAGAGTGATTCGGGCTTGAATCTGTTGGCCAGCCAGGCATCTACATAGATATGTTTGGTCATAGCTGGACAATAAAAAGTGAGAGGAAGAATATCAATGTCTTTGGTGCTGTTGAAGACCTTGGATCCTCAACCAAATCAAACCTAACCTCTCATTTAAAGCCCAGACAACTAAACGTAAGCTCTCTCGTCTAGACACATTATGCAAATAGTCAAAGTCTTTGCAAAGTCTTTAAATGCAAAGTCTTTAAATCTACATAAAGGGCGACATCGTGGCTTGGTGGGTAGTACTGTCGCCTCACAGCAAGAAGGTCTTGGGTTCGATTCCCAGGTGAAGCGGTCCGTTAAATATCCTTCCCACACTGTACGTATTAATATATACAGCAAATATATACAAGCCAGGGCTCTTGGGTGGTCTATTACTTTATCCACCCACCAATGAGATCCAAGACGAATCTCAGCGGTGCTATTAGCCGGCTGGGCTTCTGCACAGACATGACTGTCATTGCTTGTAAGAGGGACTCCGGGTGATGGCTAAAGTCCTGTGATAGATTGGTGTCCTGTCCAGGGTGTTTCTACCTTGTGCCCAGTGTTTTCTGGTGGAACTAGACCATCACTGCCATCATCCTGACCAGGATAAAGCGTCTGATGAAATTGAAATGAAATATAGAAGCCTATCAAACCAAGAAGGCAATTCTACTTGCTTAACCTCTCCTTTATCTTTTTTCTCATCCCCAGGCCTTATGTAGAACTGGTGAACATCTTGCTGGGCTGCAGTGAGGAGGTGCGCGTTGCCATCACCCAACGTATCTTTGCCCAGTGTGAGAAAAACTGGGGTGCCCTTTGTGCCAGCCTGAGCCTCTGCCCACCAGTTCACGCTGAGCTTCATGCTGTGCCCACCCGTGCTCCTGTTCCTGCCCTCAGCAGTGCCAATTTTCTGCCCTCTGCTGGCCCACCACTCCCGGAGCCTGATGGGCAGGGGGTTTAGACTTAGTTTAGTCGCCAGGAATGTAAGGGCGTTCCACAGCCTTCATTGCCTCAACTGCATTACAGTGCAATACACTTCGATGGCATTATGCGATACAGGTCTTTGACTTCAAAGCAAGTAAGTTGGCCGTGTGCAATGAGCCTAAATGTACAAGTTCAAGGATATAAGTTTTGCAAAAAAAGGTTTAAGAAGCACACTGCCATGGTAAGATGCATGTGTCTTCATCCGAATATGAAATGATGGCAGCTGATGAGGCAAAGGTTCTTGCTGCATTTAACACAAAACTGATTTTATGGTAAAACAGTGATGCAGTGACTTCAAATGCACTCATATACCATTATTCATTTACTGAAAATGAAGTGCCACACAACTTTGATTTCTCTTAAACACACTATAACAACAACAATATGCTCTGTTTTTTCAGTGTTATCCACACTGAAAATCCAATACACATCTTTATGACAAGCAAGGTTAAACAGTGTGCTGGGCAACTTGTGTACAGTAAATTTTATATACAGTGGTACCTTGTAACTCGACGTCCCCTAAATTCGAAATATTTGAAACTCGACGCCCTTTGTCAAGAAATCTGTACTTTTTAAACCCGACGTTTACCTTAAACTTGATGTGTGTGTGACTGACGCTTTGTTCAGCGCTTGGCTTGAGCAATACGGTAAAACGTCTTTAAAGTGTGCATATGAGACGAATCTGCATTTGTGTGGAATAACCGTCAAATTCACTCTGAAATGTATTTGTGTTTAGCTGGATTTACCTCCTGTTTCACTTTTAAACTTGTGTTACAGCTCAGGGTTCTGAGAAATGGTGAGAATCAGCTTTTCCAAGAGAGTCTAAAACACTTATGAAAAAAAAAGCTTAATGTGACAATGTATTAAAAGAACGACACAGAAACACTAAACCTCTCTTAATTATTACTGCTCATAAGTTCTCTTTACTAATGAAATTCCTTCCTCGTTCTTTTTGTACACGTTAAGCTTTGTGCACCGCCACACTCTATAGCAAATAACAGCACAGCCAGCGCAAAAGCTATTTTGGCGCTTCTCATATGAATGCGCTTTTACTGAATACAGTATTCCAAGCATCTCTATGATTAAGGAGCATAAGGAAACAATGACGAAGTAACGAAGGTAAAGAGCAGGTTTTATTGTATAACTGTTTTCAATTGTATTTCAGTGTTTTTTATATTATATTTGTGTAATTTTCAGTGTGTAATTGTCAAAAAGAACCCCATTATTTTACATTAGCCTAAAATATATGCAGTTCCACGAGACCATGGAATGCATAAACAGGTTTCCCATACATCCTAATGGGAAAAAATACCTTGAAACTCAACGCTGTTTAAACTCAACGCCACTCCCAGAACCAACTGACGTCAAGGTTCAAGGTACCACTGTATTAGTACAATAGGCACTCTGTTTGTGTGCCATCATATCTGTACATTTATTAAAGAATGGAGCCCTGGTGTGACCTTTAAAGTCAAAAGCTGAGATTTAGAAACTAGGAGGCATAAGTATAAAATACATAAATATTGTATGAATGGCAATAACAGGGTACTTATTTACTCTTATGTTCTTTTAAAGTAACTTCTTCTCATACACATTATGCTGTGTATATGTATGCATGTGTATATGTGTATACACGTGTTTTATGTATAATTACATTTTTAAATGATTTAAACATTGAGATATTACGGCAGGAAAAAACGAAACATTTGAGACCTACCTCATCCTTATGACACCTATATTAATGAAGATTATACTGTGTTAAAGGCATGCTTATGTGTTTGTCTTCATATTCTACCAAATCAACTGCAATCTTAAATGTGTATATTTGTAAATGTTATGCATGACTGATTGTATTTTTGTTTGATGTATTAAGCCAGGTTCAAGAACAGTATTATGACATTTAATATAATTTTCTCTGTATTTATACATTGATTATTTCTATATAAAATATTTAAGCTTTTGGTACTTATTAATTTTGATACATCTGTAAATGTAAAAGATTTATTTTACACAATAAGGCACAAATACCATAGAAATAATTTTCTCAAAGTTCTTGCCATTTAGTTTGTCATGTAATGACAAAGCTGGGGCTGGTTTTCCAGATAAAAAATATATTTTTTAAATATTGAATACTAGCTGAGGGTGAAACTTTGTATAATGCCTTCCTTGCATATTAAATACAGGCATTAAATTATATTAAAATAAAATGAAACATTTAAACACTGCTTAATATTAATATGTGTCTTGTCAAACTGTGACAGTTCAATAATGTTAAAAATGTTAAAAAAAAAATAAAATAAAATAAAATAAAAAAGGCCACGATTTAACATTGTGCCACCCTGGGTCACAAAGAGACACATCAATATATTAATAACGATATGTAAATCCACCTTATATTTTTACGCAACCGTCCTGAGCAAATTAAATGTTAAAATGCAGTAGGTGAGGAAAATGTGGTTAAAATTAACAAAAAAAGTGCTACAGCACCATCCAGTGGCATCAAGCGATGCAATTAGTACAAACAGGCAAGTTTAATACGAACAAATTGTCCTACAATAAGTTAGAGTCTAAGCTAGAGTATCCTACTTTTATTATTGTGTACACTTATACACCGATTAGGCATAACATTATGACCAGGGTGTGCTGTGGTATCTGGCACCAAGATGTTAGCAGCAGATCCTTTAACTCCTGTAAGTTGTCAGGTGGGGCCTCCATGAATCGGACTTGTTTGTCCAGCACAACCCACAGATGCTTTGATTTTGAGACCAAGTCAACAGCTCAAACTCGTTGTTGTGCTCCTCAAACCATTACTGAAGCATTTTTGCTTTGTGGCAGGGCGCATTATCCTGCTGAAAGAGGCCACAGCCATCAGGGAATAGTGTTTCCATGATAGGGTGTACATGATCTGCAACAATGCTTAGGTAGGTGGTACATGTCAAAGTAACATCCACATGGATGACAGGACCCAAGGTTTCCCAGCAGAACATTGCCCAAAGCACCACACTGGCTCCGCAAGCTTGTCTTTTTCCCCATAGTGCATCTTGGTGCCATGTGTTCCCCAGGTAAGCGACGCACACGTACCCGGCCATCCACGTCATGTAAAAGAAAACGTGATTAATCAGACCAGGCCACCTTCTTCCATTGCTCCGTGGTCCAATTTCGATGCTCACGTGCCCACTGTTGGCACTTTCGGCGGTGGACAGGGGTCAGCATGGGCACCCTGACTGGTCTGTGGCTATGAAGCGCCATACGCAACAAACTGATGCACTGTGTATTCTGACATCTTTCTATCAGAACCAGCATTAACTTCTTCAGCAGTTTGAGCTACAGTAGCTCATCTGTTGGAATTGGACCACACAAGCCAGCCTTCGCTCCCCACGTACATCAATGAGCCTTGGCCGCCCATGACCTTGTCGCTGGATTACCACTGTTCCTTCCTCGGACCACTTTTGATAGATACTGACCACTGGGAACACCCCACAAGAGCTGCAGTTTTGGAGATGCTCTGACCCAGTCGTCTAGCCATCACAATTTGGCCCTCGTCAAACTCGCTCAAATCCTTACACTTGCCCATTTTTCCTGCTTCTAACACATCAACTTTGAGGATAAAATGTTCACTTGCTGCGTAATATATCCCACCCACTAACAGGTGCTTTGATGGAGATAATCAGTGTTATTCACTTCACCTGTCAGTGGTCATAATGTTATGCCTGGTCGGTGTATATGTTTGCTGGGACTGTTAAGATGTAGTCTAAACTAGAGAATTCTACAATAAGCTAGAGTCTAAGATAGAGAATTCTAGAGTCTAATTATCAATCTAAGTGAAGGAGTTGAGGACATTATCAGGGTCAACTGATATAGAGGAGTAGTTACTTAAGATTAAAATCATGTTCACTTTAAAACTGTGTACAAGCATTCTAATTGTGAGTAAACTTGCTTCTAAACCTGAAAAAAAAATCAGGAGATTAAAAAAATCATTAAGCCGCTCAGGTGGCGCAGCGGTAAAAAGAGACGCGCTGCAACCAGGGCTGGATTCTGAGAACGTGGTATCGAATCCAGCCTTGCTTTACCGGTTCGAAGCTGAGTGGCTATATGAGCAACAATTGGCCGGTTGCTCATATGGGGGGTGGGACAAAGAACCGGATGTGGGTCTCTCTCTGTCAGAATGCGATTACGTTCTCTGCCGGCTGATTGGAGGCGCTTACACAGAGATGGGAGAGGGTGCCCTTAGGGTGTGTCTCTCCGCATGCAACGCTGGGTGGCGCCAAACTTGTCAACGTGTGGGTGGCAAAGATGCATCTGGCTGCTGCTCGTGTTTCGGAGGGGATACGGGTTAGCTTCAATCACCTCCGTCAGGGCAGGGTTCAGCATAGACAGAGAGGAAGCACGATGCTAATTGAACAATTGGATGCGCTAAAAGGGGAGAAAAAGGGGTAAAAAATTTAAAAAAAAAATTACATTAAAAAAAATTATTAAGTTGATAAAATTTTTTGGGTGAACTTCACTGTATCCCGTAAGAAAGAGTCCCAGCAAGCATACATACGTAAGTGTTCACAATAATAAAAGTTGAATATGTTGTGTTTTGATTAGGTTGATTTAGAATATTACTTAGATAGATTATATAAATTTAATTAGTTATAATATATAATGAATCACTACATGACATTAAATGCAGCCTAATACTTACATATAGGCAAATATTTAGTAAAAATAAGATTACTTACTTAATAAAACACTACATAATATAGCATTATTAACTTATCATTCAGTTAAATTTTTTAGATTGCTTCTTACTGCTACATTAATCAGATCTCATAATTAATAGCATTTTATATAACTACAAGGTCAAAGGTCATTCTTGTGGAAGGAATTTTGATATCTAGATAATACCAGAGCTAGGCTACAACAAAGAACATAGATCTCAAGGTCAGGCTACAATCATGAACAGAGACATGGACACCAAGGTTATATCAGAACAAGCTAAAATGCAGAGGGTTTAAGGCTAAGCTTTCCTATCCAGATTCAATCTAAGTTTAGATTAACAGCCTGACTTTGTATTATACTGTGATTAAGAGTTCCCTTCATTTTTTGAACAGTGTATTTAAAATACTAACCACAACACTGTAATGAAATGTTAGTGTTATAGTAGAAGCAGCAGCGAAAAGAAAACACCAGGCAATGACGGTTCTACGTATTACACTCCATACCACCAGGGGCAGTACACTAGTGCAGATTTTAGGGAACTTTTCAGACCAGAATTGCTTTGCTTCTATTTATTACATCCTGAATTGTTGGGGTATCTTTAAACAACAATTTCATAATAAAAATTGGCTGGTAATTGGGGAGGCTTGGGAGAACCTTGATTTCACCCCTAGTGTTTAACAATCCACTTAAATAATTATAACAGCATTAACATCCTAGTGTTACATTAGTCTGCCCATCTGAGACAGATTTGACAGGACGTATGTGCAGAGAACCACAACTACAACAATACAAGGCAAGACAGGCACAGAGCAAGGGAAACAAAACAATACACTAAGCTAAAGGCTAATGCTAAGCTAACAGCTATGCTAACACTAAATGCTAACAGACTTGGGAGTGTTCAGAATTAATCCCTAAACTAACATGAACCCTAAACTGTTATAAACAAGAAATAATACATCCTAAGCTAAAGCTAAGCTTACTGCTAATAGGAACATGAGGGTAAGATGCCATGGGGAAGGGAAGCACCAAGACATAAACAAGACAGAGACTATGACTAAGATTCTACCAAGGTCAGGCTAGTACATGGAACATAGGCATTTAGGAAATATAAGAGCTAGACTACACCTAAGAACATACAGTAGATCTCATGGTCAGGCTACAATCATGAACATAGACATTGACACCAAGGTTATATTAGGACAAGCTACAACAAAAAGTGTTTGAGTGTAAGCTTTTCTATCCAACTTAAGTTTAGGTCAGCGGCTCTCAGCCCAAGTTTAGGTCAACGGCTCTCGGCCCAAGTTCAGGTCAACAGCTCTCAGCCAAAGTTTAGGTCAGCGGCTCTCAGCCCAAGTTTAGGTCAACGGCTCTCAGCCCAAGTTCAGGTCAACAGCTCTCAGCCAAAGTTTAGGTCAGTGGCTCTCAGCCCAAGTTTAGGTCAACGGCTCTCGGCCCAAGTTCAGGTCAACAGCTCTCAGCCAAAGTTTAGGTCAGTGGCTCTCAGCCCAAGTTTAGGTCAACGGCTCTCAGCCCAAGTTTAGGTCAACGGCTCTCGGCCCAAGTTCAGGTCAACAGCTCTCAGCCAAAGTTTAGGTCAGTGGCTCTCAGCCCAAGTTTAGGTCAACGGCTCTCGGCCCAAGTTCAGGTCAACAGCTCTCAGCCAAAGTTTAGGTCAGTGGCTCTCAGCCCAAGTTTAGGTCAACGGCTCTCAGCCCAAGTTCAGGTCAACAGCTCTCAGCCAAAGTTTAGGTCAGCGGCTCTCAGCCCAAGTTTAGGTCAACGGCTCTCAGCCCAAGTTTAGGTCAACGGCTCTCGGCCCAAGTTCAGGTCAACAGCTCTCAGCCAAAGTTTAGGTCAGTGGCTCTCAGCCCAAGTTTAGGTCAACGGCTCTCAGCCCAAGTTCAGGTCAACAGCTCTCAGCCAAAGTTTAGGTCAGTGGCTCTCAGCCAAAGTTTAGGTCAACGGCTCTCAGCCAAAGTTTAGGTCAACAGCTCTCGGCCCAAGTTCAGGTCAACAGCTCTCAGCCAAAGTTTAGGTCAGTGGCTCTCAGCCCAAGTTCAGGTCAACAGCTCTCAGCCAAAGTTTAGGTCAGCAGCTCTCAGCCAAAGTTTAGGTCAGCGGCTCTCGGCCCAAGTTTAGGTCAACGGCTCTCGGCCCAAGTTCAGGTCAACAGCTCTCAGCCAAAGTTTAGGTCAGCGGCTCTCAGCCCAAGTTTAGGTCAACGGCTCTCGGCCCAAGTTCAGGTCAACAGCTCTCAGCCAAAGTTTAGGTCAACAGCTCTCGGCCCAAGTTCAGGTCAACAGCTCTCAACCAAAGTTTAGGTCAACAGCTCTCGGCACAAGTTTAGGTCAGCGGCTCTCGGCCCAAGTTCAGGTCAACAGCTCTCAGCCAAAGTTTAGGTCAACAGCTCTCGGCACAAGTTTAGGTCAGCGGCTCTCAGCCCAAGTTTAGGTCAACAGCTCTTGGCCCAAGTTCAGGTCAACAGCTCTCAGCCAAAGTTTAGGTCAACAACCTGAGCAGCGGCACATGGGTAATTTATACACACGACAATTACTTAACAAGGAACAGGTGATCATCATGAATGTGAAGGCAAATCAGAAGACAGGGGTGGTGTGGAGCATAAACAATAAACAAAAGTCCATTTGCTCTGGGAGCCGGGCAAGGCTAGAGCTGTAACACAGTGTTTGCACCATAGGGTGCACGTGGTGCTTTTAACAATACCATGTGAAAATAGTTGCCACCTTCCTTCAGATCTTTATACACAATTTGTTATAGATAAAAAAAAAACCTAATTTGCCCCATTAGCTACTCAATTAAATTTAACACCACTTAAATAGATAACTGCCTTTTCAGTGATTTAAAACAAGCTTAAACATCTCAATAAGAGATAATAAAAATGGGAAATATTACAAATTGAAATTATATTCAAATATTTGTTAAGAATTTATAAGTCTAGTATTATTGTTAAATAAAGAAAAACTGAAATGTTTTTGTTCAAATGTGCCTGTCATATTAAGTTAAAAACAAACATTTAGGAAACTACAAGCCTTTTTAGCCTACAATAAGCATTTATGATGGGCAAAATAGTAACAATGAAAGACTTGCAAGGCAAAAAACAGTTAGCCAAAGAACATAACGGATTGTCCCATATATATACACCGATCAGCCATAACATTAAAACCACGTCCTTGTTTCTACACTCACTGTCCATTTTATCAGCTCCACTTACCATATAGAAGCACTTTGTAGTTCTACAATTACTGACTGTAGTCCATCTGTTTCTCTACATACCTTTTTATCCTGCTTTCACCCTGTTCTTCATGACCACCACAGAGCAGGTATTACAGTTTTTCTCAGTCGCTTTGGTGCATTTCTCACATCACCATTAACATTTGCACAACAGTAAGTGCATTTCTGAAAACAATTAGTACAAACTGCAAAACCTAGTTGATAACCTGCAAAAGCGTGTCACTTGCCCAAAATGGATAGTTCATTCCTCAAAAGCAAGTATTCATGTCAATGAAAGTGTCAGTGTCATCAAAATAAAAAGTCCTGACACCATTGTTTATGAACAAGATAGTCAAATGGCTTTGTTATGTTTTCATTATGACAGTCCACTCTGTAAGTGTTTTCCAATGCAAAAAAGTCAGATAATGGTGACACTACCTGAAAATGCTCAAGAGAGCACTATACACTATTAGCACACCCATTTGAAATCTACAGTTAAGTTACACATTAGTGTTTAGTGAGGTATATGAGTACAAGACACTCGATATGTATGTTTCACATTTTTACTGCATATGCTCTTTGCAATTCTAATTTGTTCACAGCATTGTGCTAAAGCAAAGTACAAACTTATTTACAACAAACATAAGAAACACCCTTTGGGTAGAGCTGTGCACAACTGTAAACAATATTGCAGTACATATTGGAACTGAATTGGAACATACAACATACTGATTTTGACAACTAGTTCAACATTTTTGTATGTAATGATTCAAGCAATGAAATGAGGACTATTAGTTTCATAGGGAATGACTATTCAGCATTCATAAGTATAGTTCATTTGGACTGACATGACATAAGCAAATGATAATGTTATAAAACAGCAGAGAATTGTATGGAAGCAATTGATGCATGTCCAAAAGCATTTGCATTTTGTTGGAAGGAATGAGACTGAGATTGCTACTATGATGTGCACAAATGATTAATCTTGTGGAGGCAGAACTAACAGTTATGAGAATTTAAATTCTGATCAGCACCAAAGCAATCGAGAAAAACTGTATTTGGGTGGTGGCTCATTCTCAGCACTGCAGTGACACTGACATGGTGGTGGTGTGTTAGTGTGTGTTGTGCAGGTATGAGTGGATCAGACACAGCAGCGCTGCTGGAGTTCATCAGTGGTCACAGGACACTGCCCACGGGGCGCTGTTGGCTGGATATTTTTAGTTGGCGGACTATTTTTAGTCCAGCAGTGACAGTGAGGTGTTTAAAGACATCAGCGCTGCTGTGTCTTATCCACTCATACCAGAACATGGATAGTGAGTGTAGAAACAAGGAGGTTTATTGCATTTTCCCCCCAATTGTCCTCCCAATCTAGTCGTATCCAATTACCCGATTGCATTACACTTCCCTTCTACTGATGTTGACCTACACTCCTGACTGAAGAGAGCCGTGACTAACACACGCCCCCTCCGACATGTGTGCAGTAGCTGACTGCATCTTTTCACCTGCACGAGGCGAGTTCCTACGTGGATCAGCTTTGTGCACAGAGAGACAAACCTTGATCCCATTATCCCCCATCTCTGTGCAGGCGCCATCAATCAGCCAGCAGAGGTCACAATTGCATCAGTTATGAGGAGTCCCCTCCGGCACCCTCCCTAGGAACGAGTCAATCATTGTTCGCGTAGGAGCCCAGCCTGCTGGTAGCAGAGCTGAGATTCAAACTGCCGAGTTTGAGATGTCAGCTCTGGTGTGCTAATGTGTTTTACCACTGCACCACCTGAGCACCACAATCTAGAATAATGCATTGTGGAAATTGGTCCTGTTATATCTGGTGTAAAATTAGTGCAGCAATCCACAAAGAGTATAAGACCATAGATTAAACATGGTAGAAGGATGGTAGAGTGATGGTGTGCATATGGTCAGTGCTTGCTCAGCTGTAAGGGTACTCAACTAGTAACCTTAAGGTCTTTGGTTCAAGCCCCACCACTGGCAAGTTGCCACATTTGGCCCTAGAGAAAAACCCTTAACCCTTAAGTCAGTCAGAACTGAAAGTTGCTTTGGATAAAAGCATCTCATAAATTCTGTAAATGGTAATGAATACTTTTCTGGGCTTCAGGGCCTGGCCAACTTGCCATAATAAAGAGGTTTCTGCTGTCCACCAGTAAATCGTGAGGAAGAGTGTCCAGTTATTAATCTGTCATCTCAAGCACAGTTGGATTATGCAACCAGACAACAGTCCAAAGCACAAGAGTACATTCAACAGAGCTGAATGTAAAAGGCTCAGCAGAACTAAAAATAATGGATGTGGCCTAGTTAAAGTGCTGTCTTAAACCCCGCTGAGATGCTCTGACAGGGGATCCAGTGTGACAGAATTTAAGCAATTCCGCAGCAACATAAAAGTGTTGGGTTGAAGATGTTGCTGCCTAAAGGTTGCACAATCAGTATGGGGCATGTGTGATACATGTGATAGATTTCATCATGTTTTCTTTGTCTTATATTACATTTTCATGAGAATCTGAGACCATGTAGTGTTAATTTTTTTACAAGATTGTCAACACCGTTATGGATTCCTGACAGCTGGCAGCAGATACTGTGGGTTAAATGCATTTTTGGCTTTCTTCCAACATTAATCTATCCAGATGTGGAGAACATTGCAGTGTAAACCACAATAAGTTAGCAAAGTTCAATTACTGTAATATTTCCTAATAAATTCAAAAGATAATGACTTTGTATTTGTATAGCATCAATGTTTGGAGCTAATGACACAATTTTAAATAACATGTTAATTAAAAGATCTAGAAATCCTCCAAAATCCTAAAACCACCTCCTTGTTTCTACACTCACTGTCCATTTTATCAGCTCCACTTACCATATAGAAGCACTTTGTAGTTCTACAATTACTGACTGCAGTCCATCTATTTTTCTGCATGCTTTGTTAGCCCCCTTTCATGCTGTAGAGCAGGTATTATTTAGGTGGTGGATCATTCTCAGCACTGCAGTGACACTGACATGGTGGTGGTGTGTTAGTGTGTGTTGTGCTGGTATGAGTGGATCAGACACTGCTGGAGTTTTTAAATACCGCGTCCACTCACTGTCCACTCTAATAGACACTCCTACCTAGTTGGTCAACATTGTAGATGTAAAGTCAGAGACAATCGCTCATCTATTGCTGCTGTTTGAGTTGGTCATCTTCTAGACCTTCATCAGTGGTCACAGGATGCTGCCCACGGGGCACTGTTGGCTGGATGTTTTTGGTTGGTGGACTATTCTCAGTCCAGCAGTGACAGTGAGGTGTTTAAAAACTCCGTCAGCGCTTCTGTGTCTTATCCACTCATACCAGCACAACACACACTAACACACCACCACCATGTCAGTGTCACTGCAGTGCTGAGAACGATCCACCACCCAAATAATACCTACTCTGTGGTGGTCCTGTGGGGGTCCTGACCATTGAAGAACAGCATGAAAGGTGGCTAACAAAGCATGCAGAGAAATAGATGGACTACAGTCAGTAATTGTAGAACTACAAAGTGCTTCTATATGGTAAGTGGAGCTGATAAAATGGACAGTGAGTGTAGAAACAAGGGGGTGGTTTTAATGTAATGGCTAGGGTTAGTCAGATTTTTAAGAAGCACAGAACCACTACTTGAGTACATAGATGACTTGAGTAGTATTCAGTCTTCAGACAGTATTCACTCTACAGTGGCTGGAAAAATTTCAGCACATCAGCTCTCTTGAATCCCATATACTGTATATAGCTAACAGCTTGAAAAGTTAGAAGCTTCTTTCTACACATTACAGGACAATAACTCAGATCTAAAGCTAGCAATGCAAATCTAGAAGACTGTAGCAGGCACCAAACCACTTAAATAGCTGGCCAATCTTTTGGAAGCATCTTTCTGTGGTAAATTATTTCCATTACAATGCACTACTAGTAGTGGAATCCTCCAAAAACAGCGTTTTTGTAGGTAATCAAAATTTTAAGTGTGGACCATTTAGCTTGCTGTGTGATCTGTAAGATAATTGGTGCGGTATGTTTAGATTAGATACTGTATGTAGCAAGTTGTGGATCCTCCAAAAAACAAGGGACTATAACAGCACTAATGTCTGTTTCATGGTATAAACATGTACAAGTTGGGAAGAAAACAGACACAGACCCTACACTATTGTTTGACTGCTGCAATGTACAAACACCAGAATCATTAGCTTGATAAACGATACAAACTGTGATTATCCAACTGAATGTGTGGTATGATATTAAGAGGTGTTATAATTGTTTATGCTTGGTTAGCAGTGTTAACTTTGTAAGAAAGTTTGGTTTAAGTCATTGTACTTACATGCTTTCATCAGGCTTGCAGGCAGCTGTGTTGAGAGACAAAGGACCCAAGCACTGAGGGTTGATGGTATTTGAAGTCCTTGGACTGCACCATTTTGAAAATGTTCTATTTTGAATGTATGGGGGTGTAAATTATCTTTTGTATGGTTCTCGTTCTTCGATGATTGTGTTAGTATATTGTCTTAAGGTAATTAATATGTTGTGGAAATGCTGAGTTACCTATAGTTGGTTTTGTTCAATACTACAGAGTATTTAAGGACCAAACTTCAGCCGATGTAAAAAGAGAGGTTTTTCCTTTGTTATGATGGGGATGCAATGGCAGTGATGTAGCTGAGAAGCACTTTAGTCTAAGTTTAGTTTAAGTTTGTTTATTACTTTATGCCTCATTGAAATTATGTTTCTTTATATGTGATATTGTGCACCTTTAATTGGACTTGGAGAAATAAATCACCATTATTGCATCCTTAATTCCTGATCCTTTTCCATCACTGATCAGTTCTCCTGCAACAGTGACTAAATATAAATCAATCGTAATAATAAGTCATTGTTTTATTATTATGATAAACCATGTAATTTTTATTTGTCTTGCAAGTTACTAAGGAGTGGCTTGTGCAGTGCTGCCTGGATGGTTCATCTTCTGATAGGTTCTCCCATCTCCAGAAGGACACGCTGGAGCTCTGTCAGAGTGACTCTCTGATTCCTGCGCATCTCCCTGACCAAGGCCCGTCTTCCCCGATCGCTCAGTTTGGCTGGGCGGCCAGGTCTAGGAAGATTTTTGGTGGTTCCAAACTTCTTCCATTTACGAATGATGGTGGTCACTGTGCTCTTTGGGACGTGTAAAGCTGCAGCAATTTTTCTGTTCCCTTCTCCAGATCTATGCTTTGACACAATCCTGTTTCTGAGGTCTGCAGATAATTTCTTTGACCCCATGGCTTGGAGTTTGCTCTGATATGCACTGTCAACTGTGGGGCTGTATATAGGCAGGTGTTGGCAATCCCCAATCATGTCCAATCAATTGAATTTACCACAGGTGGACTCTCAATTAAATTGTAGAAACATTTCAAGCAGTATCAGTGAAAACAAAATGCACCTCAGCTCACTTTTGGGTGTCATATCAAAGGGTGTGCACACTTGTGTACATATGATATTTTACATTTTGATTTTTAATAAATTAGCACAAATGTCTAAGAACCTGCTTTCACTTTGTCATTGTGGGTTATTTTGTGTAGAATTTTGTGACAAAAAATGAACTCAGTCTATTATAGAATGAGTCTGTAATGTAATAAAATGTGGAGAAGGTGAAATGGGTGTGCAGACTTTCCGGCTTGACTGTAACTTATTACTTACATGCATGAGCAGAAAAAAAAAAAAAAAAGGTATACCGGTGTGAATGAAGCTTGTTTTAATTGGAGTGGAATTGTCATAAATCAAAATGACTCTTTTCAGAAGTGCAGCTAAGTTAAATCAGCTTTAACACCTACAGTGGTGTTCAAAAAAATAGCAGTCCAACACCATTAACTTGATAAATCAAAGTTTTTAGTAGAAATGCTATTTCTACATAGCAAATCATTTACTTGAAAGTGTAGTAGAGTAATGAAAACAAAACAAACCCAACAATTAGGACATGCATGCCGCTCATTCTGAGTAATTGAAGCATTGATTGAAAGGGGGTTGTTCAAAATAATAGCAGTGAGGAGTTCAATTGGTGAAATCATTCATTCTGCAGAAGAACGGGTGTCAGTTTTGGCCCTTATTTAATGTAGGAGGGTGGCAAATGTTGCACAGCTTGGTCATAGCGCGTTTCCTTCTGAAATACTGGGTAAAATGGGTTGTTCCAGACATTGTTCTGATGAACAGCGTACTTTGATTAAAAAGTTGATTTTAGAGGGAAAAAACATACAGAGAAGTGCAGCAAATTATTGGCTGCTCAGCTAAAATGATCTCAAATGCCTTGAAGTGACAACCAAAACCTGAAAGACGCAGAAGGAAGCGTGGAACTACTGTTCAAATGGATCGAAGAATAGCCAGAATGGCAAAGGTTCAGCCAGTGATCACCTCCAGAAAGATCAAGGAACATCTGAAGTTCCCAGTGAGTACAGAAGATGATTAAGTGAAGCCAATTTACCAGCAAGAACTCCCTGCAAAGTCCCGTTGTTAAGAAAAAGACATGTCCTGAATGGGTTCAAATTTCCCAAAGAACACATTGACTGGTCCAAAGAGAAATGGCTCAACATTTTGTGGACTGGTGAAAGCAAAATTGTTCTTTTTGGGTCTAGTGGCCGTAGACAGTATGTCAGACGACCCTCGAGCACTTAATTCCAGCCAAAGTTCACTGTGAAGACAGTAAAGCACGGTGGTACAAAATGATGATATGGGATGTTTCTCATACCATGGTGTTACGCCTATTTATCACATACGAGGGATCATGGATCAGTTTAAATATATCAGAATACTTGAGGAGATCATGTTGCCCTATGTCGAAGAAGAAATGCCCTTAAAATGGGTGTTTCAACATGACAATGACCCAAAACATCTTGATTACAGACAAACAAGATTGAGGTAATAGAGTGGCCAGCCCAATCCCCTGACCTCAATCCCATAGAGAACGTGTGGGCTGATATCTGAAGCGCGTTTTTTGGAGGCAAAACCCAAAATTGCAGAAGAACTGTGGAATGTAGTCTGATCATCCTGGACTGGAATACCTGTTCAGAGGAGCCAGAAGTTGATCGACTCCGTGCAACACAGATCTCAGAAACAATTGTTCTGCCACTAAATATTAGTTCAGTAATTTAAAGTAAAGTAAAACCTCAAAAAAATTTTTTTTGAGTTTTTAAAGAAAAATGCTGGCACTGCTATTATTTTGAACAGCCTAATATTCATTTTTCTTAACTTTCTGTAAAGGATGAACACAAACTGGCTAAATGTTGTTAATGTTTTGATTTAGAATTGAAGGTGTAGTATTTTCAGTGCATTTGCATTTATGGAAATAAAAGTTATTATAATGATTTTGTGCTTTATTCACTTTTTTAAAATCACTGCTATTTTTTTTAACACTACTGTACCTTCTTGTGGCATGTATAAACTAAACAATAACAACTACACCTAAAATTGGCAGTCTTAGCTTAAAAGCAATAAAATACAGTAACTAAAGCTACATTTATATTAGCCAGGTCAGAGATTTGATATGTTATCTTAAGCACTCCTGATGCCACTAATGAAGCCCCTGAAGCCCCTTGAGGAGACAACAGCTGATTTGCAAATGTGTACTCTTATAAACAATAAGAATACAGTGATACCTTGTAACTCAACATCCCCTAAACTCGAAATCTTTGAAACTCGACGCCCTTCGTGGAGAAATTTGTAACCCTTAAACTTAACGTTTCCCTTATACTCAACATTTTAAGTTTTTAAAAATTATTTATTTAATTTCAAAATAACAATGAACAGCTGTTTTGTTCAGCATTTGGCTTGAGTGGTGCGGTAAAACGCCATCAGTGCACACATGAGACGAATCTGCATTTGTGTGGAATAACCGTCAAATTCACTCTGAAAGCGTCCACATGTATCTGTGTTTAACTGGATTTTCCTCCTGTTTCACTTTTAAACTTGTGTTATAGCTCGGGGTGCAGAGAAATGCTGAGAAACAGCTTTTCTGAGTCTAAAACGCTTATCGTTAAAGAAAGCTTAATGTGACTTAATATATTAAAAGAACAACACAGAAACACTAAACTTCTCTTAATTATTACTGCTCATAAGTTCTCTCCACTAATGAAATTCCTCACTCGTTGTTTTAGTACAATAAATCAAGTTAAGCTTTGTGCACCACCACACTCCATAGGAAATAACGTCATAGGCAGCGCAAAAGCCATTTAGTCACTTCTCATGTGAACTACTGAGCTTGCTAAGGAATACGGTATTCCAAGATCAACCATCTCCACTATTAAGAAACATAAGGAAACAATAAAGAAGTAAAGGTAAAGTGCAGGTTTATTGTATTTTTATTAATTTTAACTTTTTAAATTGTATTTTAGTGTTTTTTATATTATACAACGGCAGTTACAGAACCAATTGACGTTGAGTTTCAATGTACCACTGTATATAATTCAGGGGGTTGAATAATTCTGAGATACTGACATTTTGTGTTGAATTTGGAGAAACCACAAGTTATATTAGTTGTATTAAGCTCTTTAACTTGTGCCTGTTTGATTGGTTTATTGCAAACAGCTGGAAGTTTGTAAATTTAGAAAATAAACCTAATTTGCAAGTGTTAAATAATTTTGGATGTAGTGAAAGTAAGCTTACATACATCTATTGTGATATAAAGGTAGTAAATATAATAAAACATTACAACCAAATGCTGCTGTTTCTAATGTTTATTTTTGATATTAAAATCAACAATAGAATTAGACTATCATGGTTACAAGCAGAATTGCGGTACCAACTCTGGGCTGATACAATGCAGTGACATAATTAAGGGTGATACAAATTCAGAATAAAGAGAGGCATTATAGCACGAGTGAACACATAGTGAAAAATCCATCACAACTGATTTTAAGCTGACTTTTATTTTTACATTAACAATGGATCAAGCTATTTTCCAACCATCTGTGCCTCTAAAACAAAAAATAAAACAGAAAGAAAAATCCAAGGTATAAATCCAGCACAACACTGTAACATAAAAGAGAACAACTGTCAAGATATTGTTTCCAACAGGCATATATGTGAACTACAAATATAGACATTTGCTAATAGGATCAAGTAACTGTTAGGTTCAGTAGGATACACTGCAGAATTTTGCTTAATATCACCAAGAAATCTAGAACAGAGCACTTAGCAATGAAGTACAGCCTTCCTACTGTGACAAAAAGAGATTTTACACTTGGGGAGTACACACACAGTACTAGCTACTTAAAGATCCCATGCTAAATTATCTAGAATACCATACAACATCAGAAGCGTTACATTGAGGTTGTGAATCGTGTGGTATTTTTCGAATGAATGATAAATCGTTGTATGGATTTTAAAATAAAAAATAAATCACTGGCTGAACTTTTTGTTTTGCAAACCACACACCAGGATGTAGGTCAATCATTAGCTCAACTATCTATAAAGGAAATTTGGCAAAGTTGGGAAGGAAATGTAAATCATTGCAGTGTGATGCGCGTGGTGCTCAGAAAGGGTACAGAGGAGGTCAGGTTGTGGGTTGTGAGGTTGTCATCCGAATGTCTTCAGTGTGAAGTTGAAAAGTCTGGGCACAACAGTCCAAGTGAACCTACTAGCGCTCCATGTCCTTCTCGAAGTAAACAAACAAACAAACAACAAACAAAAAGCTATCACCGCTACATTTACACACCCCTCTCCCACCTGACCGCAGGTACAGTCCATGTCTGACACGGTCACCCTTTATTGAGGACGAAGCCTTGGCACGGGTGTTTGTAGTGGCTTGAACGGATGTCAAAAAAGCCACCGTCTGGTACAGTTTCTTACAAAGGGAAAAAGAAACGTGCATGATCCTGACAACACATGCTAAGTTACAGCTCTCATGCCACTTAGGGTGTTCAAGTATTTTTCAAAATTCAGCACCAATGGGTGGCAAAAAAGGACACCTACCCAACAAGTTTTATTTTGCACAAAAAGCTTTTTCCCCTCCAACAGGACGAAGGGAAGCCATGCGGCTGCGAGGAGAAGACTCCGGACTTTTGAATGGAGGCGAATGGTTACAAGGAAAACGTGCTCCCTCCAAACCACCCAAACATCAACTGCCTCACTAATGTTTGGCGTCTAGACTGAATAAAAAAAGTTAGTTTTTTGTCCTAAGTAGACTAGAACAGGATCTTGGATAGATCAAGGTGGAACAACTCATTCCTCCGTTTGTGTCGCAGACTTGTTTTTTGGAAAACTTGGATTGTTTCGTTCATTGGAGAACAAACTGCTGAAGGCCATCTGTGTTTGTGAGTTAATGACACTGCTCCAAATATAGTCCCATCTGGCAATTGGAGGAACAGTAGAACCAGAGGATACAAGAGGCACCATAATCTTGAACGTTGGTGAAGGGACACAAAGCTTGGAGAGTCTGACATTGTCCTTGCAAGGCTGATCTACCAGTTCCTTTATTAAGTGCTCTTGTGGAAGTTTGACTGGTTTGCTAAATGTATTTCAGCAAGGCTTTCTCCTGTATTTTAACATTACGCAAAAATGTATATTTATACCATTGGTGAGTGGCAAAAATATAAATACAGATACAAGAAATGTGTTCACAAGTAAAAGGTGAAGACCATAGTACAAGAAACAATTTGTATATCAGAATTTGTATTCATTTACTGATTTGTACATAAATGAAACAAAAATACATAACTTACAAGTATATTGACACCATTTAAAACAAGTCAACATGACTGCAGCACTCTTTGGGTAGTCTCTAAACCAAAATGTTCCACAAGTTACAATGTACAAACTTTACACATTGAATCGACTCCGTTAAAGGAAGACTACATTCATCTTTACATGGAAACTGTATAAGGGCAAAGCAGCAACAGTTCTCGTCCCATGGAAAGGGGGGTAGCTTGACAAGGGAAACATTTTGTTTCATTCTTGGGCAAGAAATATTGGGCATAAATCTTGTTTTAATAAAAATGTCAAAGGATCAACTCTGGATTTTCATCTAGTTGAATAAGGCACCTGAATCTGCAGGCATCATTTCAAAAATAAATTTGGAATTTCTTGTAAAACAAGTGCATTGTGGGTCTTTTTCAGCTGAAACGATCAGCATGGAGTTATATCTACATTATGTATGGCACCTATATTATACAGTCTTGTGCTTATCAATGACTTGATCACTAAGTATAATGTTGCTGACTGGGTGATGAATTATTCTGAACTGAATTAAGTAAATGCAGTAAATAAGTAACTAAGTAAGCATGCGCAATATTTATACTTCATCATCCTGCTCGATAAAGATAGTGTAATATTAGTGAAAAAGTACAGCGCTAACTAAAACACATAAATAAGCAAGAACTAAAAGTCAGAGGAATGCAATTCTATATTAAGTTTAAGCACAACTCTCTCAGACACTTCTGTACCTACTTCTGAGAAACCACTTCAAAAGCGTATTCCTAAGTAACACGGTCCGTGTACATTTGGTCATTCGTTTTTCACTTCAAATCCCAAAGTTGAAAAACCAGAACACGGGCCGTTTTCCATTTCAAAAAGCAATATTGAAAAACGGGGCGTTGTTTTTCGTTTTAAGATCAAAAATTAAATAACAAACAAGCAGAAATTAAAAAAACTGGTCGCATTTTAATTTTCCAAAATCAACATTTTCTATCAGTTCAACCGGAAATAAACGCACAAGCGCGTGCATGCACTGACATGCGTATACAATGGACCCATGACTTATGAGTTTAATTGGTTCCGAAGTCAAAATGTTTGTTAGTTAAACCTATTTTTCCCAAAGAAATCATGTAAATAGAATTGATCCGTGCCAGACCTCCCAAACCTCCCTTACCTAACCTCTCTGTCTTAAATGGTCTTTTTTGTTATAAATACAAGTATATTTTCCCTTAAATCTTAAATTATAGAATAGACATTCCTGTAATAAACAGTAATAAACAACAATACACAGTAGTAGTATTGTACAGTACATAAACACACATCACATTTCAGTATTTCTGTCTGATACCCACTGACATCTACTGGCAGGAGTAATTAGACAACAACAAAAAACTGCGCTTTCTCTGCACCTTCTCTGGGGACATTTTAATATAGAATTTTACAAAATATAAAGAAAACACCGGAAAAACACTGTACGTATATATATACTGTATATATATATATATATATATACGTATATATATATATATATATAGAGAGAGAGAGAGAGAGACGGTTGGAGTGAACTTCTTCGTGACGTCACGTGTTTCGCGAATTTCGGTTCGTAATCCGAAATTTGTTCGTACGTTAAGTTGAAACAGATCGTTCGTAAACCAAAATGTGTGAATGGTAAACCGTTCGTAACTTAAGGGTCCACTGTATTTGCTTCATATATAGACAGTGTAAATCAAAAACAAGTGTTGAAAAAGTAATAATAACGTAACGACGCGTCCTCTGTTGTTTTGACTTTTGTGTTTGTATATTTGACGTGCATATATTTGAACTATCTGCAAAAAACAAACATTATGTGGAAGCGATTTTCGTACTGGACGTTGTACACCCCCGTGGTCATGTTTTATACTGGATGAACGTTTGACGTCCGAGACGTTATTTATTTATTTATCTTGTATTATTGTATTTCTTGTTCTCGGCCAATAAACATCCAAGAATGAATAAAATTGGCGCCCAGGTGGCGCAGCGGGATATTCCGCTTGCACACCAGCACAGAGTATCTGAACTCCCCGGTTCGAGGCTCGGTGTTGCCACCGGTCGGCTGGGCGCCATCTGGCGGGCATAATTGGCAGTGCCTGCAGCAGATACTAATTGGCCACCGTATCTGCAGGGTGGGGGCCGGACTATGTGTGGTTGGGTGGGTCTTCATACGCTGTGTAAGGACCCTGATTGGCGGAAGAGATGCCTGTGCAGAATGCAGGGGCGAGAAGAGGAGGCGTGTACACGTGTCGGAGGAGGCGTGTACAGCGATGTGCTCTCCTCGAATGCAATCTGGTGTCTCTCAGCAGTGGAAGACAAGAATTGAGTGCTCTAAATCGGGAGGAAAATGGGGAGGAAATGCATGAAAAAAGAATACATTTGCACAAACTAACTTTGCAGTAAATAAGGAGCAAACAACAATCAAATATATTTTAAAAAGTTATTTAGTTCATTTTTAGTAAATGCTATTTCTTAAATGCGAGGTTCATCTGTGATAAACTAAGGGAGCGTCTAAAAGTGCATGAAGCAGAACGCTGATTAAAATGCAGTAAATGTTATAATAGTTACACAGTGACATGTACGATTAGTTATGCCTGTATCACAGAACTGAGTTCTATACGGTAAAAAAAATATTAATGTAAATTTTGTGATGACGGTGAGACGTTAGTAAACAGCATTCTTTTTCTTAGACTAGCCCTTTTATTTAGAAAAAATAGTTGGATGGCATGGAAAAACTACGGCAGACACAAGTGATAATGGGACGCGGCGTAACATTATTATTCCTTTTTGCTCTGTTTCTCAACACTTGTGCTTGATTTACACTGTCTATATGAAGCAAATACGTTTATTTCCGGTTGAACTGATAAAAATATATAGATTTCTGAAAATTAAAATACGACCTGTTTTTCGATTTCTGCTTGTTTGTCATTTTCTCCCCTTTTTAGCGCGTCCAATTGCCCGATTGCGTCATGCATCCTCTCCACCAATGCCGATCCCTGCTCTGATTGAGGAGAATGAAGCTAACCCACGCCCCCTCCGACACGTGGGCAGCATGCCGTATGCATTTTATCAACCGGCACTTTGACGAGTGCAGTGCGGCTCAGCGTTGTGTACGGAGAGGACACACCCTGAGAGCACTCTTTTCTCATCTCTGTGCAGGCGCCATCAATCAGCCAGCAGTGGTCGTAATTGCACCAGTCATGGGAGAGAGACCCCATCCGGCTTAGTCCCGCCCATATCTGAACAACAGGCCAATCGCTGTTCATGTGGCCACACAGCCTTAGCCAGTAGGCAGAGCTGAGATTCGATACAATGTATTCGAGATCCCAGCTCTGGTTCCAGCGTGTGTTTTTACCGCTGCGCCACCTGAGCAGCTCGTATACTTGTTTTTCAGTTTTGGTTTTTGAAGTGAAAAACAGATAACCAAAAGCACACAGACCTAACACAAACAACAAAAATAGCTAACTAAAGGTCTTGTAACTGACAAGGAACAGACAAAACAACATGCCAGACAAAACATCTAACAGCTTAAACACAACAAAAAGAGCACGTTTATTTAGCAACAGTAAGACAGAGCACCTCTTACTTAAATGCTTCTCAAATGCTCTAAACACATTTTAATAGCAGTTATGGCCACCAAAAAAAAGAAGGCTTAGATTTTACCTCAACATTATCAGATTTGGGGTTTTTTTGGTAAAAAAAAAAGAAATAAAACAATGTAATAAGCAAATATATTATTTGTGGGAAAGCTTAGAAGTCAAGCACTGTCTTATTACTACAAGGTGCACCACTGAGAGTAATGTTCACATACTCAACATATCACATATGTACAAAATTAGGCATGCCAACATTTTACAAATAAAAAAACACATCTTAAACTTTTTACTTGTACTTAAATCTGTACTGTATTTTTTGAAAAAAAAAAAAATTTACGTTTCAGTATTTTACTATTTTATATTTTTTACTGGGATCCAAGTGTGTTTCGGGAACTGGCCATTCTTTGTACAAATACAGTGGCAAACAGCAGATTAAGAAGTGGGCTTACACATGTTCAAAACAACAAGGAATGATTAATTTTCTGTACAATATTACAACATGATTAAGCAGCTTTAACAAAACATTCATTTAATATAAATATAGTACAAATACATAGGACATAGAAGCAGGATTTGGACGTATTAGCTAGCTTACTCGGTTTAACAATGCAACCTGGAAATAATAAAGATATTAGGTTAAGTAAAGTTGAAATGGTAAGTGAGGACTGGGAATAATATGCTGGAAAATAAAAAAGCTCGATAATTACTCCAGTCTAAACATCTTTATCAGTAAATGATGGAGTATAAAGCAAATATGACGGAGAAACATATGGAATAAAAGTGCATTTTAGACATAATCTGTATTTTAAATAGTTTAGAGTATCATAAGCCTATATAATAAAATAATGCATTAATTCACGTTTTAAATGCTGATTTTTCAGTTTTTACTCAGATTTGCAGCAGAGGCCCCTTATCAAATCATTTAGCTTCGACTAGAACTGTTTAAATTCGTATGAAAGCTTAGCATTTTACATTTCGATTGAAAACGAAACAGAAACAATTTACTGGCTTTGAATAGCAACCATTTCCTGAACTATTTCAATGCCACAGAGTCTCCGGGTTTAAACACTTACAACCACAAGGTCAAATGCAAGAAACTGAAATAACGATGCAAGGCTCTAAGGCGAACACCGATACTCTTCCAGTACAGCAGGCCACCGACTTATAAGCAACATAACGTTCCGACTTAAAACCCCCATAATCATTGTCATTTGCCAAGTGTTTTTTATTCTTTTTTTTTTTTATTAATAATAATCATTTTTTTTAAGGTCGGTCATAATTACCGACAATGCCAGGTAAAGAAGCTTCAGATCAGGATGGCACAATAAAGGCCACAATAAGTAACCACAGCAACAAAGCTTCTACACTCTTATCCTTTTGAGAATGGATGGGTGTTAAAAAAGGCAAAAATGATGCAGTCCGATTAATTCTCTACGACAAACAGATTTGCCTTACAGTACAACGATATAGTTCTTTTTTTTTTCTTCTGAGCTACTAGCGAGAAGCCAAAGCTTCTTCAAACATCTGATTTCTCCAATTAAATACAAGTACAAACTACTTAAAAAATTATTGATAACAATATTCGCCTCTGTCAACGTCCAGAGAGAACATGTCAATACTGTACATCGACCTGAAGAATAACGCAAAATAGAATTTGCACTTTTCCATAGGAAATGTCTACTCAAGGCAAATGAAGTATGTGACGCCCGAGTCGTCGCCACACTGGGGACTCGCCCATCCTCTCGAGACCTCACTGTCAACCTGTCCTGGTCAAGATGGTTAAAGTCAAGTACTCACTGCAGCATTCAAACAAGGCCAGTTTAGCAGCAGATGGAAGGAAAAGAATGTTTTTTCATTTTCTTTTTGTTGTTTTTTTTTGTTTGTTTTATCAGTTTTTGTCTAGACAAAGTGCTTTAGTTGTTTAATATATAATCTCTATTTACAAAGAACACTGCAAATACAATAGCCTCTAACATAGGTTGTATATATATATATATATATATATATATATATATATATATACAGAATCTATGCAACTAAAAAAATAAAGGTAACAATTACAATGATGTATAAAATCTTTAGCTTAAATACAGTTGGTGTTTCAGCGGAAAATCATCTCCCTTCTTCTTCACTCAAAAATAAGAGCTCTACAGAACATCCATAAAACAATACAAGACTATCAACAAGAAATTTTTTACAAATATCCTGCAATTCTAAATGAAGAAGTGCAGTAGCTTTTCAGACTGGACAGATTTAATGTAAAGGAGCAGCAGCTAGCTATCCAGGTGCAACTATAAATATCTCTCGAGAAATGCACTCCAGGCAAAAACGTTTACTGTGTACAGTAGAGATGGTATTGGTTACTGATTTACCATTAGGTAGACAGGCCTGTCACAATTTGGAAATTTCAGTTGCTGGTCAATTGTTACTTAAATGTATTATCTCTTGACGTAACCAGTTACAAACAAATCCAGAATTTTAAGGACTAGAATGACACTATATTTAAATTGAGAACTAATGACTGATTAGTTCAAAGAGCTGAACTTGCTAGTGTGGAAGTCTCACATCAGCGCCAGGTAGAGTAACCCAGTGTTTGACTTTACACCAGTACAAAGCTGTGGGTCTCAGTCACTGAGCTGACAGTGACTATAGTGTATAGCAAATTGAGCCCTGTAAATGTGGATATGTTGACATTTCCCACCATTATGGCAAGGCACACCAACATGTTGATCTTTTATGAAGTAAAAAGTTTCCGCACTTTTCTATTTTTGTTGGGAACGGTGAGGGCGGGAGGAGTAGTAATTGGTCGTGTCTGTGAGACAGAGAGAGCTTATAGTCTGGATTTAGCGGCATCTTCTTGGACCTCTTAAAGAAGCTTTAAGGGGAAGAAGATTTTCATGTGGTGATGATGTGAGAGCAGCGGTGCATCAGTGGCTGATGGCATTAAAAAGGCTGGGAAAATGCATCAGAAGGTAACTATGTAGAAATGTGATGTCATTTGTTTTTTAAATTCTTAATAAATAGAGTTTAAAATAGTGCGGAAACTTTTTAAGGAACCCTCGTACAAGCTAGGCCTATTTAGTTACCTCTATGACAGAAATACCACTGTCTTTTTGTTATTTATTTAAAATGGACATTATAACTGCATGGCTGGATTTAGGCATGGGACTTATGCTGGTTCTAACTTAAAATCTGTTTGCCAGTTAATAGCAGATACCGGGTAATTCAGTTTGTGAAAATGTGCATCCTTTTGTACACATAAAACATTTTTGAATGAGGTGCCACTCATTAAAATATATAACATTAAGTTTACAGATATGTTTATAGAACAGAAAACTTCAAGGCCACCACTATAAAAATACAGAACTTTTTTCTCATTTTTAGAAACTTGCTGAATATCAAGATATAGAAATGCGTCATGCCGATTAGCATGACTCAAAACTTAACATCATGAATACGTATGTGTTTGTGTGTGAATGGATTAACGACTATACATGACGTATGCAAGACAGCACACAGGATACACGTTTATATATCGCGACTTTAAATGATTAGTAAACATTTTGATTCCGTGATTATTTCACATATGCAAAACCGAAGCATCTTCAGCTCTATGATTCTAGCTTAAAGCATTGATGGATAAAGTTGAAATGTTGGAAACTAAACTACCGGATCTGACTGAGTAAAACTGTTTCCAAAGCAACACTTGTACTCGAGAGCTGAACAGTACTAGAGAACTCTAGAAGGATGTGAATGAATGCTTCTTTTTGTAGCTAATTGGACCCAAGCAAATTTCACAGTTCGTTGAAAGTCCCTGACCCTAAACTTTTTTTTTTTTCCCCTACATTCAATACGGTGTCAGGATAGCTGTGCAAAAACCTTACTTAAACTGGCTAGTCGCCAATTTACGTTGCATGTGTCTTTGGTAGAAAAACAAACACAATCAGAATATAGTGTGCAAAATTTTTTCTCATATTTAATATATATTAATAGATCTTTTTTTATCCTCCCGTTATACCCCCACCTCATACACACACAAACACACACACTCACACACACACTCACACATACATACTCATTTCACTTAAACAATGTACCAAAATAGAGAGAGGAAAAATATTTGTCAGAGCCATCATATGACACCTAGCACAGACTCTGTGGCATAAATCAATATTTTCAATGTTCCTATGTTAATTCAGAAAATCTTCAAGCTGAAATACATAACAAACGCGCAAGTCTGACCTGCCTCGCTGCTCTCGTTCTCGAAAATGGTCCACATGCTTTCGAGCGAGATTTGTTAACCCATCGACATTTACAAGGCACAAATGAATCTTACTTTTATTAAGTACAAATATGAACAAGACCCAGTCTGGGAATCAACTTTAGCCCCTTCGTCGTATCAGGATCGTCGTTCGATGCGAGGGCACTTCGATCACCAGTACAAATAATATGTTCCTCCCAGTAATAGAATGCCATTTAAATGGACCACCATTTTTTTTTCTCTGCCCTGAGACCACCAAGACAAGAAGGAACAGAACACCCAAGCCCAGGCTCCTATCCTAGTTATCATTGTGTAACCCTGTCTTAGTTTCAGACGCCTAACATCAATCTGTAAGTTGGTTTCTGATAGGATGGATGATCACATGCTACTGTATTTGCATTGGATTTATCCAAGTTGGCATATAAGGATGAAACTTCTAATTCTGCAAATGCTTCTATAACCAAACAGAAAAGCAGAGCTAAAATTAAAAAGAATTCTTTAAAAAAGTGCTTTTTGTCAGTTAAGTTGAAGGTTTTGTTGTCATCATTGTGATACAATGAGATTTAAAGCTGCAGCTTGTAACTTATGAAGTTTTGGAAGAAATCTCCAGCTAGAAACACGCATAATTTTGTGATGATGGACCAAACAACCCTGACTTAGTTTACAGATTTAGGTTCTGCATCCAATGTACCTGCACCAAAGCAAGAACAGCGTAAGTATTTTTCACTGTAGACTTTACAATGGCACTACTTTCATCGTTTTAGCCAAAAAGTTACATACTGCAGCTGAAATTATAACAGTCTACCTTTAAACTTAGACTCCAAAATAAATTCGATTTTCTTTAGTTACAATACAATCTCTGCTTTTTTAATCTAGTAAAGAAACATTTGACAGATTTAGCTGAACGTGAGCAGAAAATGGCTACAGCAGGAACTGGTTGCATTTCCCCCTTTAAAAGAATGATATATTTTAGGAGGTGCCTCATAAATTGGCTTTTGAATTTTGCAAAATGCCAGCCTGCGGATGGAGGTTTATATCAGCCACGTGCACACATGGGAAGGAAACAGACTACTGAGTGCAGACATAACTACTGGTTGCATTTCCGTAGATGCGTGGATGGTGAATATATACATACGTATGCACAGACGGATAGGTGTTCGTATGCATGTATCCACGTGAAGCTTTCTGACGGCTCTCCTGGTGAAATGGGCATGCAGAGCGTCAGGCCGTTACAGTGTGAGACAGGAATGGCGCGGATCGCTTCGAGTGTGCTTCCGGGTACCCTTGGTATGCCTCTAAACTTTCAGCGTGGGCACACGTAGTCCCACCAGGCCTCCGGTGGGGTCGCCCTTTCCGGTGTTCTCCAGGATCTGGTTTACAAAGTCTGAAGTCTGGCCGGCTACTGGTGAATGCACTGCATAGGAAATAAGAAAGGGTTAGCTATTTTACATTCACTTCCACTTTACCATGTTCACATTTATTGAGCATTTTATGAGCTACATCTACACCAATTAGGCATAACATGACTACCTCCTTGTTTCTACATTCACTATCCATTTTATCAGCTCCACTTACCACTTTGTAGTTCTACAATTACTGATGGTGTATATACTATATAGATTTATATACTGTACTTTGTTGGTATACAATAACTGACTATGGCCTATTTTGTGTTCTGTACACTTTGCAGTAAGTTTTTTTTACATCATTACTAACCCTAAATTGCCCCTACCCCAACTGTATTTGGAAGTCGTTGGAATCCGCATTTTTTATACTCTGTTTATTAAGAATTTCATAAATAGCCGCTCAGGTGGTGCAGCAGTAAAGTACGCCAGCTCACCAGAGTTGGGGTTTCGAATACATCGTATTGAACCTCAGCTCTGCCTTTCCGACTGGGCTGGGCAGCAGTATGAACAACGATTGACTGTTGTTCAGGGTTAGAGGGTAAGAAAGTCGGATCATAGGTCCTCATAACTGGTGAAACTGCGGCCCCTGCTGGCTGACTGATGGTGCCTGCACAGGGCTGAGGAATAATGCTGATGGGGGTGTGGCCCTCCGTACACAGTGCATGTCAAGTGTATGAACTCGACTCGTGCGGGTGAAAAATGCAGTCTGTACTGACTGTGCGTACCGGAGGGGGTGTATGTCAGTTGAGAGGCGTCCTCAGTCAGCGGTGAAGGGTCGAATCAGTATAGAGGACACATTCAGGGTAATTGGACACGACTAGACTGGGGGATAAAAACTGGGGGAAAAAAGAGGGGTGGGAAATATATATATATATATATACAGTACAGGCCAAAAGTTTGGACACACCTTCTCATTCCTGTGGTTTTTCTTAATTTTTTTAAATTTTCTACATTGTAGATTAATACTAAAGACATCCAAACTATGAAGGAACACATATGGAATTATGTAGTAATTGTTTTATATGTTTAATGTTTTATATTTTAGATTCTTCAAAGTAGCCATCTTTTGCTTTAATGACAGATTTGCACACTCTTTGAAATTTTCTCAACCAGCTTTATTAGGTTTCCACCTGGAACGGTTTTCAATAAATGTTTGTGCCTTGTCTAGAGTGAATTTTTGGAATTTGTTGCTTTTTTTAATGTGTTTGAGACCATCAGTTGGGTTGTGCAGAGGTAGAGTTGGTAAAATATAAAACATATTCTGGTTTGTTTAACACTTTTTGGTTCACTACATAATTCTTCATAGTTTGGATGTCTTCAGTATTAATCTACAATGTAGAAAATAAAAATAATTAAGAAAAAACATTGAAGAGAAGGTGTGTCCAATATTTTGGCTGGTGTGTCCAAACTTTTGGCCTGTACTGTATATAAAATTATTTCATAAATAAATGATCAGCTGGGTTTGACTAGCATAGAAAGTGATATATATTATTGAACTGAGTGGGTAGGGCTTTGGGAGGTTTCCAATCTTAGCTTTACCACATTGCCACTTTTGGGCTCTTAAGCAAGGCCCTTAACCCTCTCGGCTCCACCCTACAATGGCTGACCCTGCGCTCTGACCCCAGCTTATGCGAAAAACGAATTTTGCTATACTGTATGGTATGTATATATGACAAATAAAGACATTCTCACTCACTCACTTTCTTAACCGCTTATCTAATTAGGGTTGCGGGTGGGGGGGGGGGATTTAAGGCACACAGTAACACCCTGGACACACATTCACCTATAGGGCAATTCAGTGTCTCCAATTAACCTGACTGCATGTTTTTGGACTGTGGGAGGAAACCGGAACTCCCGGAGTAAACCCACGCAGACACGGGGAGAACATGCAAAGTCCACACAGAAAGCACCCGGACCGCCCCACCTGGGGATCGAACCCAGAACCTTCTTGCTGGGAGGCGACAGTGCTACCCACCGAGCCACCTATGAAGACATTCTATTTTATTCTATTCTATTTGTCTATTTCTTGATAGTGATTAGTAATTGATGATAGTATCTTAATTACAGTGAAACTCAGGCACTACAGAGAAAAGTGGAAACCTGACTGTGGAGGGGACTTAAACCAATAACTAGTTCAGTACCTTAACCACTTCCCTTACCACTGCCTTATGCCCAGGTGACTTCTCTGTGCTCATAAAAACATGGACATGTTTGACTGCACTCAATAAAAAGTACATTGTTCTCTTACCAAGGTCAAAAGTTAAAATAAATAAGCTGTCACCTTATGACAAAAGGGAATTTGTTTTGAATGGACATAGTCCAAAAACAAATGTTTACTGTTTACAGTTACAGTCTGTGCTCTAAAGCACAAGTACAATTGGTTTATTCTTGCACTAAATGACACAACCAAACCACTGTTTTAAAGTGGCCCAGTCAGACTTGACTTGAACCACATTAAGAAGCATGCAACACGTGGTTGATTTGGTGATGTGTAACCGTATTTTAATAAATAAATAAATAAAATACTGTTTAAAACCTGTGGTTTGTGTTTCCTTATGTTTCCCATGTCTCATATTTTGCACGAGAATTAAAAACCAGTACAACAAGTATGCAAATGAAATGTGTCTAAAACCATTTCTTACCAAGTGTCTCCTCTATGAGTCTGTCGAGCTTGTCCGCCATGCTGGTTCCACTGTTGTTTGCGCTATCTTGGACTCTGTTCACAATCTCCTCCTTGATTGTATTGATCACAAACAGCAATCGATCTACAGACAAAATAGAATTGGGAGGAAACAATTTTAGTTGGTCTGTTTTAGGGTTCAGGTAAGTACAGATATTCTGTACCAGTGACATTATTTGAGAGAGTAATTACACTGAAAAACAATAGTAATTCAGTCCAAACACAAAAAAACCCTCCCGTCTAGAAGTTAATGATGCAAATAAATCAATTTCTATTATAGCAGCAGTTCTTATTTATAGGGTCACAACACGGATGTTGGAACAGCAATTCCAGAAAGGGTTTAATAAAAATGTTGATATGGATTACATTGGGGGATAAAATTAATCCCTTTTTAGCAATCAGCAATTACAGTAGTAGCCTAGTGGGCTTTGGGCTATCAATTAAAAGATTGAGAGTTTAAATTCCGGCTCTGCCAAGCAGCCACTGTTGGGCCCTTAAGCAAGGCCCTTAAAACTCTCTGCTCCAGGGGCACCATACAATGGCTGACCCTGCGCTCTGACCCCAGCTTCCAAACAAGCTGGGATACGCAAAAAAAGAATTTCATTGTACTGTACATGTGTAGATGTATATTTGACACATCAATGGATTCTTCTTATTGTTAATTAGTAAAGACGTATAATGTACTGGAATCACAATTTATTGGAACTTTATTTGAAAAAGCAGGAACATTGCATGCTTCATTGGCTGTTAAACTAACCTAGACAAATCCCACAAAATCAGCTTCTTTTTCTATATTATTTTACTGTTTCATCCTGGTCAGGGTCACAGCAGGCCTGGTTCTACCAGGAAACACTGGAGTACTGTGAACAGCACACCATCCATCGCAGGGCTTTGGCCAGCCGCCCCTCAGACATAGCCAATCATATCTGTGTATAGCGGCACTGAGATCTCAGCGCTGGTGGGCTAACATGATAAACTGCTGCGCCACCTAAAATCTGCCCAAAATCACTTTTTAGAGACAAAATATATTTAATACAAAGATAATTGTGGATATTAGCTGGGCAGTTGTGCAAAATATCTGAGTAGTGCACCTTAAATATTTAAAACATTATGCCTATAAAATGGACAAAACAAGCAGCTTTGGAAATAGTTACTAATCAACACTAACCATACCAGAGTAAAACTAAACAACTCTTTAGATTATAGCTCAAATTTTAGTTTTATCATTATTATTACAATGCAGCTGTAGCCTAGCAGATAAGGTACAGGACAAGTAATTTAAAGGTTGCTGGTTTAAGCCCCTCCACTGCCACTGTTGGGGCCCCTAAACAAGACCCTTTACCTTTTATTGTTCAGACAATATACTGTTACATTACTGTAAGTCACTTTGAATAAAAGTGTCTGCTAAATGCCAAAAATATACATTATTATTATTTATTATAAACTTACTTAATGAATAAACCAATTTAAACTATTGTTGTGTTGGTGGGCCATTAAAATATTTTGGACAGTGTGACTCTTTGAAATAAAAAAAAAAAGTTTGAGAACCACAGTATTAAATAATAAAATTTTTGATGTACCATATTCAGTACTGAGACCCCACAGCTTGACCTTGTTGGCTTCGTACTGAGCTTTCTTCTTGAGTCGGCAGGCCCTGGAAAACATAGAACAAGATGAAGAACATTACATGGCCGGCTCTAAATGTGCCCCAGTTTTGCTTAAGACTTACTCGATTTACTTTTTCACTTGATATTACAATTCCTAAATAAAGTAAATGAACAATCAGAAGATAAAGAAAATGAGGCAGATAAAGAAAAAGAATCAGATCAGGCACAGATTGACAGAAAATGAAGTTTTCTTTAAACTGTACTGCAAAGCATTCTCTTCACCTAATCAAACATTACTAGCCACACCAGGGGAAGGGGGCTCTTTTTAAGTGTACTACGGACTCAGCTCTAACTCCCTGTCCTCATGTCTGTCTGTTGGTGCTGTTCTTAAGTCTTTTGTTTACCTGACTAAACTTCAGACTTATCGACCTTCCCGGCTTCTCCTGCTGGCTTGTGCAGGCGTCATTTACTGGTTTTAAGAAGGCCTAGCTGGTAAACACTGTAGATGTTATTTGTATCCTCCCTGGTCATGCAGCTTTTTAGATTTTCTATGCCACAGCCGGTTTCCTGGGTTTCCTGGGTTTCCTGGTATGGTTTTCTGGTAAGCATTTGGATTGCAACTCACTGGTGGATTAAGTAAGTAGCGTACCGTATGTTTACACTAGAAACCTTCCTAGTGGGCATGTGAAGTGCAGTGTTTCTGCTTCAGCGAACACCAGACCGGACACTTCTACCACAAGGCACTTACCATCCTGTGACTCATTTTCATATGGGTTTAGTTTTGTTTAGCAAGAGTCACAAATTGGGTTGTGTAATAACCAGTTGTTTACTGTGTGGTCTCTAGTTATTCAGTTTATATAAGAGTCCTACACTTATTTTACTATTCAGTTTCCATAAAATCTATAACCCCTTTTCTGGCAAAGTTGGGACATTTTGTAAAAAACATGAATCAATGATCATAGAAGTTTTCAGAGACCAACTAAATTGTATTTTGTAAGACACTCAAAAAGTTGAACCAGACATGTTTACCAATGTGTTACATCACCTTCTGTAGCACTTACTAATCATTTGGTAACTGATGAATTGTTGCAGTTTTGCAGTGTGAATTTGCCCATTCTTGATAGAAGGTTCTCTTCTTCATGATGAACCATATATTTACACTGACATTACATTTACAAGATGTAAATGCAGTGTGCACTGATGCATCCCTTACCATTACAGATGTTGGTCCTTTTTTTTTTTTTTTTTTTAGAAGATGTTTTCTGGTCCATCTGAAATGAGCCCAGGCCCAGAAAAATGTTGATGCCTGGCTTACTCTTTGTGTAATAGATGAAGAGTGCCTTTATTTGTCATATATACATATACATTTACATTTTAAATTCACATTTACATACGTAAATGTAAAACAGACGTACAGTGCAACGAAATTCTTTCTTCACATACCCTAGCTTGTTTGGAAGCTGGGGTCAGAGCGCGGGGTCAGCCATCGTACGGCGCCCCTGGAGCAGAAACAGTTAGGGCCTTGATCAAGGGCCCAACAGTGGCTATATGACAGCGCTGGGATTCAAATTCTCAACCTTTCAGTTGATAGCCCAAAGCTCTAGCCACTAGGCTACCACTGTCCCAATAGTTAACAGAGAAAGCAGAAGCAAACTGTGTTTAGTGACAACAGTTTTTTGAAGTACTTCCAAGCCCATGTGGCTGTATTTATCACAGTCACATGGTTTCTTATGCAATGCCATCTAAAAACTTATTTTATACTTAAATACTTATTTTACAATATTATGTATGGTAGACAATAAAAGACCTACATTATTTGCAATCTTGCATTGACAATTCTCTGACGAAATTTGGCACAAATTCATAACCAATTTTTCCAAAGATTCACTTATTTATTGTGGAATGTTTCAAATCAGTGTAATCTGATTATTTAGGTTACTTATTTTACCCTTTGTCTTTCATTCATCAACTACAAAATCTGTTTTAATTTAAAATAATCAATAAAGTTAATCAGCCAAAACATAAACAAAAGTAATTTTCTTGTACTTTTTTTAGTTAAACAAATGTCGTGAAGAATTTTACTGCATTTTACAAAGTGTCCCAACTTTTCCATAAATGGGCGAAAAGGTGAGTCAAACAAAAACTTAAAACATGTGATACCCATCCTTTTTATGTACTAACTTCAGCTTTATTTGTTCAGTTCTAAAAATTATTTATAAAATTGTCTGGCAAAACATGTTTTACTAAGGTAAAGAGTCTAATCTAAGTGTATATTGATGGGTAATAATGACAATTATATCAATTCAAATTCACAACACAATTATGTGTGCAAATAGTCAAGAATTCTGACTACTTTATGAAGCCCCTGTATATACTTACTTAGAAATTAAATTGTTATAGTAAACTTGACTCCATGATTCAATACTTTTCATGAAAACAGTTTTTAGAAATATACCTCAAAGAGAGAAATAGAGAAAAAAACTAAACGTTGCGCTCACCTGGATGCCAACTTGTTTTTCTCCTTTCGAGAACGAGGCCGGGCAGTCAGGGGCAGCTCACTGACCGGTGTCAGGTCACTGATTACCTTGTTAAGCTTCCGCAATTCGTTCCCAATCTGAAGCAGCTTTCGTGGGTTGGGGGTTAGATCCTCCACGTCCGTCCGCCTCGACTTCTTCAGTGTGTATTTTCCTGAGAAAACAAGTTAGGCCCACTTAAACAGTGTTATGCAAAAGTTTCAATATCCATGTTTAGATTCCATGTTTTATTAATTCTTAAGTAAAATTATGTTTACACATCTTTTTGCACATTTGAATGCACGATTGCTGTTAATTTGCTGAATTTAACATAGTGGAGGAAATAAAACATAAAATGTAGCATGTGTAAAATGTATGCAATATTATATGTTTTATGGGGATTTACAGTATGTTAAATATTTACTATTAATTACACTTGTAAGAAAACAACTGTAAAAACGACCCTTAAGTAATACACATCCAGGAAACCCCTAAAATGGTAACAAAGGAAGCCCTTATATGGTATTTTCAAATGTATATATGCTGTGTGTTTCAACAACGAATTGTTCAGTCAAGCTCTGCTGATCCCAAGTTACACTTGTGTATCTTGCTACTGCTTTCTGTAATAAAGATTCACCATTTTCATCAAGTTTGGAAAGACGTACTTCATTCCTCCCTTCCATTTCAAAAGCTATTGTAATACAGTACCAATACAAATAATAAGCATCATGACTTTATCTTAACAATGCTAAAATATCTAAATGCTTTATTTGATTTCTTTCTTACTAATATAAGGTAAGCTTATGTTACGTGTCACGAATTCAGCCCTCTGTGCTCCCGAAGCATGTTCAGTGTATAGGTGCCACGTCCCTCTCTCCGGGAGCACTCTGAGTCTTAAGCCAATGCCCCGTTTGTGATTGGTCCCCTGCTTATCACCCACAGGCACAAAAGAAGACAGCTGTGGGTCTGCCGGTGGGGTTTGTCTTTGCCTTTGATTTGGTTTGTTATGCTCTTGTCTGTTTATGTTCTGGTTAGTTTGTGCTCTTGTTAGTGTGTAGGGTTTAGTATAGTTTAGTCAATTTTGTGTTTAGATTAGTTTAGCAGTTAGCTTAGCATTTAGTTTAGCCTTAGCTTTGTTCATGTGTGTTTAGTTTAGGTTAGCATTTAGCATAGGTCATTTGTTAGTGTGTCTTGTCTTGTGTTTGGTTATTATTAAACATGTGTGTTAAAGAACATCTCTGCATGTGTGTCTGCCCCTCTTGTCCAGTCTAGCCCTAATACGTTACATTACGTAATGATAAAAGCCACGCTGCTGGTAACAACGGTGCCTGAGATCTTGTTGTTTTAATTCTCGAGTGGGCTCACAAATACAGTAGGCCCATGGCGTTTTGTGAATCTAGCTATTTGAGGATACACATATGAATGCCCCACTAGTGCTGGTCCCAAGCCCAGATAAATAGAAGGGTTGCATCAGGAAGGGCATCCGGTGTAAAAAGTTGTGGCAAATCAAACATGCAGACGAATGATCCACTATGGTGACCACTATTGGGACGGCTAAAAATAAATAAAGGTATTTACAGGCTAGCTGTCAGATATTAATTGTCCTTCTTTAACAACATAATAAAAACTTGTTTGGATAAAGCATCCAATATTTTGGCAGACACTGCAAAGATTTAAAATACAAATGCTGAAACTAAATGTAATAGAAAAATTAACAGTTTAGCTAAATAAAGAAACTTCATATTTGAAAACACAGAACAGAAAAACGTAATATTTGTAAGTGCCATGTCATCGCATCTCACCATGATGCAGGCCATTCTTTTGATACATGTTGCTGGGGAGGGTGTCTCTGTCCCACTCCGAGGGTTTAAGCATACGTTCTTGCTTAGAAGGGGTGAGTTGCTCGCTGTATTCCCAAAAGTATCTGCGCTTGCCCCTCTTTCTGGAAATTCCGGTTGTCAGACCTTTAACGTCCTCCACCATGTCAGTGTCACATCCTGTTTCAAAGAAAGGGAGAACATTACTCTATTTCAAATTTGATGGAAATGAAAACAACTGATGAAGGAAGGAAGGACTTAAAGATACATAAAACAATGAAACAATGGTCTCTCCTAAAGCCCCTGACATTATTATAATGTCTCATCAGTAACAGCTCCACTAGTTCATACTGACATGCAATGGAATATGCATGGCCCATTTATTACACAGCTGATAAAGCTGTTGTGCTAACCTTAATAGTAACCTTATTCTCCCTCTGCTGCTATAAAACCCTACGCTGCTAACTGTATATCAGAATGTTTTTTACCCACTTAGTACTCAGAACTGACACTACTCTCGTCTCGCCCCCCACAATTCCTTTAGATTAGAAATGTCTCTTGTATTTATTGTACTGTTTTTTATTTGCACTGTGTATATTGTATTGTTTTGCACTTGTTTCGTTTCAATATGTACTTGTATATACACTGATCAGCCATAATATTAAAACCACCTCCTTGTTTCTACACTCCATTTTATCAGCTCCACTTACCATATAAAAGCACTTTATAATTCTACAATTACTGACTGTAGTCCATCTGTTTCTATGCATGCTTTGTAAGCCCCCTTTCCTGCTGTTCTTCAATGGTCAGGACCCCACAGGATGACCACAGAGCAGGTATTATTTGGGTGGTGGATCATTCTCAGCACTGCAGTGACACTGACATGGTGGTGGTGTGTTAGTGTGTGTTGTGCTGGTATGAGTGGATAAGACACAGCAGCGCTGATGGAGTTTTTAAACACCTCACTGTCACTGCTGGACTGAGAATAGTCCACCAACCAAAAATATCCAGCCAACAGAGCCCCGTGGGCAGCGTCCTATTACCACTGATGAAGGTCTAGAAGATGACCAACTCAAACAGCAGCAATAGATGAGCGATCGTCTCCGACTTCATTCAATCATCCACCACCTAAATAGTACCTGCTCTGTGGTGGTCCTGTGGGGGGTCCTGACCATTGAAGAACAGCATAAAAGGGGGCTAACAAAGTATGCAGAGAAACAGATGGACTACAGTCAGTAATTGTAGAACTACGAAGTGCTTCTATATTGTAAGTGGAGCTGATAAAATGGACAGTGAGTGTAGAAACAAGGAGGTGGTTTTAATGTTATGGCTGATCAGTGTAGCTGAAATGACAATAAAGCCTCTCTTGAACTGAACAGCATGAAACAACAATTTATGAGGCATCAATCAGTATTGTTTACGTAGGCATTAAAGTGGCAGTATTTTGTACCCATGTTATTACCATTAACTGTCCAAACAATGAGTAAACAGAAAATGCATCCATATCGCCTTCTTTTACCTGTTTCCAGACCTAACCCTTTCTAGACTATTCTACACTAACAGCCAAAAATTTACATATGCGATCAAATCACCCCTCATTGCTTTAGTGGTTAAAAACTCAAAACCATTAGAGCAATTGGTCAGCATAGCAATCTAATGTGTTAATCCACCACCAGTAAGATCCAAGTTCTAATCAGCTTTGCTATCGACCTGCCGTGCGCACATACACAGACAGGGTTTTACGTCATTTACATTTTTGGCATTTAGCAGATGCCTTTATCCAAAGCGACTTACAGTACTGTGACAGTATACAGTCTAAGCAATTGAGGGTTAAGGGTCTTGCTTAAGGGCCCAGCAGCAGCAACCTGGCAGTGGTGGGGCTTGAACCAGCAACCTTCTGTTTATTAGTCCAGTACCTTAACCGCTAGGCTACAACGTCCCTACAACGTCAAATTTATTTGTATTACGATGGACATTGTCACAAAGCAAATTTACTGAATCCAGGACCGACAGACCACAAACCCCTGTCGAGCAAGCTGACGGCGACGAAATTACAGGACGAAACCTTGAGAGGAACCAGACTCAGCAGGGAGGGCTTGGGACCGGCACTACAACGCACTGGTCTGTGCATCCCAGCGGCTAGGTAACTATGGGACAATTCAGTGTCTCCAATCAGCCTAGCAGCATGTTTTTGGACTGTGGGAGGAAACCGGAGCACCCGGAGGAAACCCACGCAGACACGGGGAGAACAGAAAGGACCCGGACCGCCCCACCCGGGGATCGAACCCAGGACCTTCTCGCTGTGAGGCGACAGTGCTACCCACTTAGCCACCGTGCCGCCCGGATAATTTGAATTAATACGATTTACAAATCATACATAAACAAAATGAAATTGAACTTAGAGTTTACATTTACATGTTCAGCATTTAGTGGACGCTTTTATCCAAAGCAACTTACAGTACTGTGACAGTTTACAATCTGAGCAATTGAGGGTTAAGGGTCTTGCTCAAGGACCCAACAGTGGCAACCTGGTGATAAAGGGGCTTGACCTGGCAACCTTCTGATTACTAGTCCAGTACCTTAACCGCTAAGCTACAACTGAGTTATAACTAGCAAAAGAAAAAATAATAATGTAACAATTTCCTCATTATTCAGTCCGGTCTGTAATAACATTTACACAATAACATTTTTGGTGCCAACATGCCAGGGTTTGTTGGGGGTGAGGGTTGAAAAGATTCCTCATTGCTGCTGCCAAGGGAAAAGGATGGTGAAATAATGGAGAGCAGTGCATGACTTTTTGTAAGCAATACGCCTCTCTGTGACCTCCTATCTCTGGCAGGTGAAGAACAGTAGTCAGTAACTGTTCAGGGTCGTGGTGGGTACAATTCACCGGGCGAAAGGTATGGAACACGCTGGACCAGACACCAGACAATCACAAGGTGAACACACACACTACACAATCTCCCACTAATCTAACGACATGTCTATGGACTGTGGGAGAAAACCGGAGCGTGTCTCCTGGTGTCTGTGTGGGTTTCCTCCGGGAGCTCCGGTTTTCTCCCACAGTCCAAAGACATGTCGTTAGAATAATTGGAGAGTGTGTGTGTGTGTGTGTGTGTGTGTGTTCACCTTGTGATTGTCTGGTGTCTGGTCCAGCGTGTTCCATACCTTTCGCCCGGTGAACATGCAAACTCCACACAGAAAGGACTCAGACTGCTCCACCTGGGAATCGAACCCAGGACCTTCTTGCTGTGAGGCGACAGTGCTACCCACGGAAGTGTGAATGTTGTCTATAATGGAAACCACATGAACACATGGATACATTTAAGTAAGACTTTTTATTACCTGGTTCTGAAAAGGCATCACTAATGTCATCATCTTTGTCCCCCTCATAGTCATCATCATCTTCCTCCTCTTCCTCTTCATTCTCCGAGAGCTCATGCTCACTGCCAAACCCTTCATCATGATCTTCATCATCCAGGTCCACCCCTTCTGCCTCCTCTTCCTCCTCCTCTTCCTCCTCTACTTCTTCCTCTACTTCTTCCTCTACTTCTTCCTCTTCGTCCTCATCCTCCTCCAAGTCAACAGGGGCTTTACCTGCAAGCCTAGCCCTGGTTAAGAACAGCGAGTAATTGTGCTCCTCCTCTTTCTTCTTCTCGGCAGCAATGGCGTCTGCCCCGGCAGTGCTTACGGTAAGCACAGGCTCACTGCTGCCAGCCACGGGGAAGAGAAATTTCGGCGTTTTTGCTTTAGATGGCCCCATCTCTGGAGGAGGTGCGCAAGGAGCTTCTCGTTTACACATCTCCACTTTTTTCTCGCAAACCAAGGGAGGTGCAGAAGATGGAGTTTCGATGGTGGCTGTTTGGACATTACTAACCAATGTGACAGTTGCCTCATGCTCTTTGATGAGAGGGGAGCTGGCAGAAACACTGATCGGTTGAGCACTACTCGGCACGAAGGGTTTGCGCGGGACGCTAATGCGAACCTTGGCCTTGCGCACGTAATCAGTGTTCTCGGGCTGCGGAGAGGCAACCCTGCTAGGCCCTTGCATCTGGGCCTTCGCCATAGTTTCAGTGCTTGATGGGACAGGCCAAGTGGCCTTCTGCGAACCTTCTGCAAAATCTGCCAGTGTATTGTGGTTGGAGGAGGTGCCTGTGGCAGAGGTGGTGGTCCTGCCCATCTTCTTGCCTACCACTGGAGGAGATACAACTGTCTGCTTTTGACCAGGAAACAAGTCTGGAAGGTATAGAGTGTCACACACAGGCTGAGAGTCTTCGCTGTTCAATTGGGCCAAGGTGGGGGTTCTGCCTATGACCTCCTCGTCCTGGTAAGGGCTGGAGAAGTCATCCAGTCCCAAAAAGTCCACCTCCTTGGTACCCCAGATGTCACAGCTGGTGAGGCGAGTGTACTTGGTTAAGTCCTCCCAGTACGTGTCCCATTGTTCAAAGTTGGAGCTGTAGGTCAGTTCATTGTCTGGCAGTTCTGGAGGTTCTTCCATGTTGTCAAATGCTTTACACTCCTCGACTTCGAACACATCTCCTCCAGGGTTCTGGCGACAGGCCATTTCTCTGTCCTGCATAAAGGACACAATATCAACTCAACTATGGACAGACTTCAGGAGGCAAACAAATGAAAGGAATAAATTCATTGAACTAACCAGTTCGTAAATGAAGTCTGGGTCAGAGCTGTTGGCTAACAGGTCAGTGCTGGTCAGTGCCTGGTCAGCAAAAGCGTAGTTCTGAAAGGCATCCCCAAAGGGAGGATCCATTCCACTGACACTAGGCTGCATGAAAAAAGATAGCAAAAAAATATTTAACTGAATTGTTCATATAAAAGAGTTAAATTCGTCTCAAATAAAGCATGTACACAATGCAATACAATTTAACCAGAGAACTCCATATATGGCTACAATATATGGTTTGTAGACATCCCTACTAGGGCTGGGTATCGCCACTAATTTCCTGGATCGATTCGATTCGATTCACAAGGTCCCGATTCGATTTGATTTCCGATTCGATTCGATTTCGATTCAACACAGTTAGGCATATTTGAGTTACATTAACAGGTTTTGTTTAAATATGTACAGATGTTCAGAGAACGAATGTGATAATTGTACAAAGAACACTCATTATTAAAAATATTTGTGTATTTTGTTTACATAAATAATTAATCCAAAACAGAAAACAGTAACATTCATTTTTTATTATTATTTTATATGTCTGACACGCTACAACATTGTAAATGTAATGTAAACATACACCTTGCTGTTGAACAGCTTATGCCAAGTTTACACTACACGACACTCTGATTAACACCTGGTCGCTGTAATGTTCACACTACACGACTGATCGGCGATGGGGGGTTTTACACTACACCATCTATCACCAGGGGGAATCACAGGCGAGCTTCTCTGGTCTCCAAAACTACGTTTTGTCACGAAAACACCCGTGAGAAGTGATGAAAGGTTTAATGATACCACGTCCAAACATGCACATCAACAAATAGCGAGAGATCAAAGTTTGTGCGCTGATGAAATAAATGAATCTGAGTGGATTTGGCAACACGAGCAGCATGGCTTGTTCTATAGTGAGTTGGAGGTTGATAAATATTTTGTTTTGTAGAGAACGATCAGGTCAGAAATACTGTAAAACTCGCGTGTGCTGATGTATTCAGATAGAAACTACAGTATATTGCGCTCCACCACCTGTTTACAACCTCTCCCCTGTGTTTCCCCTCGCTGTTTCACACATTGATTGAGAGCCGAGTTTTGATCGCAGAGCGAACACCGAGTTCCTCCCGAATCCAGCACCGATCGCCGAGCGAAAATCAGTGCAAAAAGTTGTGTAGTGGTCATAACTTGAGCTTCTGCCATGCTAAACTGATGTGCAGGTCAGATCTCGTTGCATGAAAAAACACTGGCTGGTCACGCAAAATTAAAGGGGGTAACAGATTTCCGTGTGCACCGTAAAAAGGGGCGTATTTAAAAGATCGATCTCGCGTTTATATGAATCGATATCGGATTGTTCAAATAAAGATCGATTCGAATCGAAAAATCGATTTTATAAACCCACCCCTTATCCCTACTAATAAGCTGTCAGCGTTGGTGGGACAGTGTGATGAAGGCCCTCTATTTTTCTTTTTTCCCATCCCAAATTAAGAAGAAGGCCTTTATTTGTCATTTATACATATACACAAGTAAAGTACAACAAAAGTATTTTTCCGTAAAGCCCAGCTTGTTTGGAAGCTGAGGTTAGAGTGGACGGTCAGGCATTGTATGGCGCCCTTGGAGCAGACAGGGTTAAGAACCTTGCTCAAGGACCCAACAGTGCCTGCAAAGCAGAGCCTGGATTTGAACCGACAATCTTCCATTTGATAGCCCAAAGCTCTAATCACTAGGCTACCACTGTCCCACTGTATAAATAAGTTGTAGCTTGAGATCTCAGCAGCGGTGAATAATAATACAAAGTTGATCAGTGATGTTTCGGGTTAGGGCTCTGTGCAGGCCAATGGATTGTTGTCTTGATGGACCTTGTTTTGCGCACAGTCATGCTGGAAGCAAAAAAGACATTTTCCAGTCTGTTCCCATACAGTTGAAAAAATATAATTACATTTATATAATTGATTTTATACACCTGAAAGAATTGGGTGTGGATAAAATACCTGAACATAATAATTAGGAGGGGTGCCCTCATACTTTCGGGCATATTTATTAAGGTTTTTTACTTTGTTTGCCTTTTTTCCCCCAATTTTCCCCTAATCTAGTCATATCCAATTACCTATTGCATTATGCTTGCTCTCTACTGATGCTGACCTTCACTCTGACTGACGAGAGCTGTGACTAACACACACCCTGATCCTCATTATCCCTCAACTCTGTGCAGGCGGTGTCAATCAGCCAGCAGAGGTCGTAATTGCATCCGCTATAACTAGAGATGGGACGATCGATCGGCTATGAATCGGTATCGGCCGATTTTTAATCAAAATATGCTATCGGCGATCGGCCGATATTTCCTAAGAGTAGCCGATCCGATCGTGTGATATATAAAGACCACGTTAAGTTAACAGCTCAGTGGATTGATCCAGACTTTGAGCTACGAAGCGCCAACCATCACATCACCATTCATCAACCATCGTACAGAAACCACAGTGAAAGCTCTTCATGACCTAAAATAACATCATTAACGTTGTGCATCATACATACGATGTAATTTTGCTGATTGTAATATTTACTTTAAAGAGATAATTCAACCCGGTCACATCTGAGTCGATTCTATCAGCACGTTATATAAACTCCTGGTTCACTTTGGTAAATCGTAAGCGGTTCTTACTTGTGATGTACAGGGGTTGGACAAAATAACTGAAACACCTGGTTTTAGACCACAATAATTTATTAGTATGGTGTAGGGCCTCCTTTTGCGGCCAATACAGCGTCAATTCGTCTTGGAAATGACATATACAAGTCCTGCACAGTGGTCAGAGGGATTTTAAGCCATTCTTCTTGCAGGATAGTGGCCAGGTCACTACGTGATGCTGGTGGAGGAAAACGTTTCCTGTCTGGCTTCTCCAAAACACCCCAAAGTGGCTCAATAATATTTAGATCTGGTGACTGTGCAGGCCATGGGAGATGTTCAACTTCACTTTCATGTTCATCAAACCAATCTTTCACCAGTCTTGCTGTGTGTATTGGTGCATTGTCATCCTGATACACGGCACCGCCATTGGATGCACATGGTCCTCCAGAATGGTTCGGTAGTCCTTGGCAGTGACACACCCATCTAGCACAAGTATTGGGCCAAGGGAATGCCATGATATGGCAGCCCAAACCATCACTGATCCACCCCCATGCTTCACTCTGGGCATGCAACAGTCTGGGTGGTACGCTTCTTTGGGGCTTCTCCACACCGTAACTCTCCCGGATGTGGGGAAAACAGTAAAGGTGGACTCATCAGAGAACAATACATGTTTCACATTGTCCACAGCCCAAGATTTGCGCTCCTTGCACCATTGAAACCGACGTTTGGCATTGGCACGAGTGACCAAAGGTTTGGCTGTAGCAGCCCGGCCGTGTATATTGACCCTGTGGAGCTCCCGACGGACAGTTCTGGTGGAAACAGGAGAGTTGAGGTGCACATTTAATTCTGCCGTGATTTGGGCAGCCGTGGTTTGATGTTTTTTGGATACAATCCGGGTTAGCACCCGAACATCCCTTTCAGACAGCTTCCTCTTGCGTCCACAGTTAATCCTGTTGGATGTGGTTTGTCCTTCTTGGTGGTATGCTGACATTACCCTGGATACCGTGGCTCTTGATACATCACAAAGACTTGCTGTCTTGGTCACAGATGCGCCAGCAAGACATACACCAACAATTTGTCCTCTTTTGAACTCTGGTATGTCACCCATAATGTTGTGTGCATTGCAATATTTTGAGCAAAACTGTGCTCTTACCCTGCTAATTGAACCTTCACACTCTGCTCTTACTGGTGCAATGTGCAATTAATGAAGATTGGCCACCAGACTGGTCCAATTTAGCCATGAAACCTCTTACACTAAAATGACAGGTGTTTCAGTTATTTTGTCCAACCCCTGTAGATGAGAACAGAAAACGTTACAGAGCCAATCGGAGGCAAAAGTTTATTCATTAGCAAATTCGTTAGTTCAGGATCATCTGCTGAACTTTTAGCTCCTTAGACGGAACGAGTCTGACTCGGTTATAGATCTGTGGTAATAGCAGTTTAATGAAGCTTTTTAATGTAAGAGAGTCACACAGAATGTTCTGTAATAGCTGGTGTTTATTTAAAACCACAACATTTAATTAATAACAGTAAACACGGAGAGATAACTGAGAAGAGAAACTTACGCTTTGCGAAAAATGAATCGACTCGTGAATCAATGAATCACTTATAGCGATACTGTGAACAAAGCGTATCTTCTAAAGGCACACACACACACACGCACGCGCACACGCGCGCGCGCGCTGCTTCGGTTTATCTTCACTGTGAGGCTCTTTTTAAGTTTATTTTTATTACATCCCCCCCCCCCCCCCCCTTCCCGATCGGAATCGGCTATTGGCCGATGTCCCTGAAAGGAGATCGGAGATCGGAATCGGTGCCAAAAACCCCGATCGGTCCATCTCTAGTTATAACAGTGGTCCCCAACCACCGGGCCGTGGACCGGTACCGTGGGTCATTTATTACCGGGCCACACAGAAAAAAAATAATAATTAGAGATCGCTACATGAGCAATGAAAACACTGCTTTTATTGTCTCCAGTCACCCCTAGGTGGAAGCATCATCTTGTTGCAGCGAAAAAGGCTCTTTTGTGAGTAGCACAGTTATTCTATTTTAAATCCTCCTGCCCCCCGCCGGTCCGTAAAATAATATCTTAAATGAAACCGGTCCGTGGTGCAAAAAAGATTGGGGACCACTGTGTTATAAGGACTCCCCTCCGGCACTCCCCTTGAACAACAGCCAATCATTGTTTGTGTAGGCGCCCAGCCTGACGAGTTCGAAATGTCAGCTCTTGTGTGCTAGCGGCTCATGTTTTACACACTTTGGTTACATTCATGACAGGACAGGTAACTACTGGCTACACAAGAGTCATCAGTTCAAGTTTAATGTCAAACACGGTCATGGACAATTTTATATCTCCAATTCACCTCACTTGCATGTCTTTGGACTGTGGGAGGAAACCGGAGCTCCCGGAGGAAAACCACGCAGACACTCGGAGAACATGCAAAGGACAGGTCCACACAGATAGGACCCAGATCACTCCATCTGGGAATCAAACCCAGGACCTTCTTGCTGTGAGGAGACAGTGCTACCAACTGAGCCACCGTGCCACCACTTTTGGTTATATAGCATTGTACACAACTTCAAGCATTTGACAAAAAATGAGAGAAAATGCACGCATAAAAATGCTGTCTCTGTCTAACTGTTATATTGTAGCAATCATAAAGTGTTTATGTCATGTCTAGTTCCCACAACCCCTGATCTGATCAAGGAGAGCCGGATCACCACACTCTCCAACACATGTCCAATCTGTGGCCTCTTCTTATCACCTGCTAGTGTTGGGTTCCCACACAAAACCGTATCACATATGGAGAGCCACGCTAAGCTCCATGTGACTTTTAATCTGTATGTTTTGCATATGTACCTATACATGTGGCACCTAAGATAACAATCAATAATAAGGACACAAGGACATAAGGAAACTCATACACTATAGATTCAAAACAGCAAAAAAGGGCAGATAGGTCATGTGACTGAAAAAAAATCGATTTAAAGCAAAACGTGGGACACAAATGCTTCACATTACAACTGGTTTGAAGCTGCACTGGGTAAAATTTGAGTCTACATGTTTTGTTTTGCAAATCAGGTGGCAGCTACAGAAAAACACAGCACATATTTGGTAAAGCAATTTCCTTAAAGCCAGTGTGCCTCTGTACAGCAGAACTCATTTGCACCCTCTCCTGTTTTCATAAGCAGGACAGGAGAGGACACACCCCCACCCAGGAGTCCTTCGGTACCCAAGCAGACCAGCTGCTGTAATGCAATCTTCTGCAAATACTGTTGTTGCAGAAAAAACCTTACCTAAATAAAATAGGAAGGACTAAAACGAGAGAGCGAGAGAAACCTGGTTTTCTAGGTTTACGTTAATGTACACATGAATTATTTAATCTGGTTAAACGTTTGGATTACATCATCAGGAGTTTCCCCTTTAAGTAAAATACAGAATACTGAGCTACAGGTGCTCGGGTGGTGCAGCATTCTAAAAAAAAAAATGAATGCCTTTATTTGTCATTTATATATACACAGATTAGGCATACCATTATGACCACCTTTCTAATATTGTGTTGGTCCCCCTATTGCTGCCAAAACAGCCCTGACCCCTCGAGGCATGGACTCCACTAGACCCCTGAATGGTGTGCTGTGGTATCTGGCACCAAGATGTTAGCAGCAGATCCTTTAACTCCTGTAAGTTGTGAGGTGGGGCCTCCATGGATCAGACTTGTTTGTCCAGCACATCCCACAGATGCTCGATTGGATTAAGATCTGGGGAATTTGGAGGCCAAGTCAACACCTCAAACTCGTTGTTGTGCTCCTCAAACCATTCCTGAAGCATTTTTACTTTGTGGCAGGGCGCATTATCCTGCTGAAAGAGGCCACAGCCATCAGGGAATACCGTTTCCATGATAGGGTGTACATGATCTGCAACAATGCTTAGGTAGGTGGTACGTGTCAAAGTAACATCCACATGGATGGCAGGACCCAAGGTTTCCCAGCAGAACAATGCCCAAAGCATCACACTGCCTCCGTCGGCTTGTCTTTTTCCCCATAAAGCATCTTGGTGCACCCGGCCATCCACGTGATGTAAAAAAAAACGTGATTAATCAGACCAGGCCACCTTCTTCCATTGCTCCGTGGTCCAGTTCCGAAGCTCATGTGCCCATTGTTGGCGCTTTCGGCAGTGGACAGGGGTCAGCATGGGCACCCTGACTGATCTGTGGCTATGCAGCCCCATACGCAACAAACTGTGATGCACTGTGTATTCTGACACCTTTCTATCAGAACCAGCATTAACTTCTTCAGCAATTTGAGCTACAGCAGCTCGTCTGTTGGATCGGACCACACGAGCCAGCCTTCGCTCCCCACGTGCATCAACGAGCCTTGGCCGCCCATGACCCTGTCGCCGGTTTACCACTGTTCCTTCCTTGGACCACTTTTGATAGATACTGACCACTGCAGGCCTGGAAACCCAACAAGAGCTGCAGTTTTGGAGATGCTCTGACCCAGTCGTCTAGCCATCACAATTTGGCTCTTGTCAAACAGGCTCAAATCCCTAGGCTTGACCATTTTTCCTGCTTCTAACACATCAGCTTTGAGGATAAAATGTTCACTTGCTGCCTGATATATCCCACCCACTAACAGGTGCTGTGATAAAGAGAGATAATCGGTGTTATTCACTTCACCTGTCAGTGGTCATAATGTTATGCCTCGTCTGTGTATACAGGTGTACAGTACAACAAAATTCTGTGTATTCATGTATCCAAGCGCAGGATCAGCTATTGTACGAGAGGTTTAAAGGCCTTGCTCAAGGGCCCAACAGTGGTTGCATGGCAGAGCTGAGTTTCGAACTCTCAACCTTTGGATTTACAGGGGTTGGACAAAATAACTGAAACACCTGGTTTTAGACCACAATAATTTATTAGTATGGTGTAGGGCCTCCTTTTACGGCCAATACAGCGTCAATTCGTCTTGGAGATGACATATACAAGTCCTGCACAGTGGTCAGAGGGATTTTAAGCCATTCTTCTTGCAGGATAGTGGCCAGGTCACTACGTGATGCTGGTGGAGGAAAACGTTTCCTGACTCGCTTCTCCAAAACACCCCAAAGTGGCTCAATAATATTTAGATCTGGTGACTGTGCAGGCCATGGGAGATGTTCAACTTCACTTTCATGTTCATCAAACCAATCTTTCACCAGTCTTGCTGTGTGTATTGGTGCATTGTCATCCTGATACACGGCACCGCCATTGGATGCACATGGTCCTCCAGAATGGTTCGGTAGTCCTTGGCAGTGACGCGCCCATCTAGCACAAGTATTGGGCCAAGGGAATGCCATGATATGGCAGCCCAAACCATCACTGATCCACCCCCATGCTTCACTCTGGGCATGCAACAGTCTGGGTGGTACGCTTCTTTGGGGCTTCTCCACACCGTAACTCTCCCGGATGTGGGGAAAACAGTAAAGGTGGACTCATCAGAGAACAATACATGTTTCACATTGTCCACAGCCCAAGATTTGCGCTCCTTGCACCATTGAAACCGACGTTTGGCATTGGCACGAGTGACCAAAGGTTTGGCTATAGCAGCCCGGCCGTGTATATTGACCCTGTGGAGCTCCCGACGGACAGTTCTGGTGGAAACAGGAGAGTTGAGGTGCACATTTAATTCTGCCGTGATTTGGGCAGCCGTGGTTTTATGTTTTTTGGATACAATCCGGGTTAGCACCCGAACATCCCTTTCAGACAGCTTCCTCTTGCGTCCACAGTTAATCCTGTTGGATGTGGTTTGTCCTTCTTGGTGGTATGCTGACATTACCCTGGATACCGTGGCTCTTGATACATCACAAAGACTTGCTGTCTTGGTCACAGATGCGCCAGCAAGACGTGCACCAACAATTTATCCTCTTTTGAACTCTGGTATGTCACCCATAATGTTGTGTGCATTGCAATATTTTGAGCAAAACTGTGCTCTTACCCTGCTAATTGAACCTTCACACTCTGCTCTTACTGGTGCAATGTGCAATTAATGAAGATTGGCCACCAGACTGGTCCAATTTAGCCATGAAACCTCCCACACTAAAATGACAGGTGTTTCAGTTATTTTGTCCAACCCCTGTACATCCCAAAGCTGTACCCACTAGGCCACCACTGTCCCTATTCAATTATGGGTGCTATGGGTCACTGGGCATCTAAACAGACATAATTTGCCATGTCTTAGGAGAAGGGGGGATGCGACTGAGCACTGCTTTGGAATCGAACCCTGGACCCCAGCAATAGTGGGTTAACATAATTTAAGCTGCGTCTCCTAAGCGCACTTTGTATCAGTGCTAATTCTTATCATTAAACATTAAGCAAATAATGATACAATAATAATTACAATAGTAATTATCGTAGTACTCACCTGAGGCATTGTCGAGAACAGGTCTCTAGTTCCTTGGCGGAAACTTTTCTGCCTTTTCTTCTGCCCCAGTTGCCTAGTTTTTTTGTCAATCTTGTCCGACAAAATAAGGAGTCTTTCGGTAATAGTCAGGCCTCAGCCACACATTTAAGTATGGCCGTGTGTTCCTCCTCTCCTCTTCTCTGCCGATAATAAAAAAATAAAGATGACGTTACCAGAAAGAAATAAGATGTATGTCTTTAAGGCATCAAATAATACAAATGATCACCAACATCGTCATGTCTCATCCTGTGCAGGACTCTAAACAAGTCTTCATAAATCGAAAGCCACTTACACACTGTTCTACTGATTTAGTGCACAAACGATGGCGGCGAGTGCCTGTCACAAACGTCTGTTTGGTGAAATAAGACCCGTCGCTAGCAGCGTCAGCTAACAGACCTCTGTACCATAGTGCAGGACGACACAGCAGCGACGAGACACAACAGGAGGAAGAGAGGAAAATTTCCCATGCCAGACACTGCACGTCTAGCCATGATCGAAAAAAGTTACGGAGGCCGTCTGAAAGAGGCGACTCAGCTCCATGGACGAAGAGATAGCAGCCCTGAAGCCAGTTTCGGAGGGAAGCAAGAGAGCAGGAACGCCGAGCACCAGGGCTATTTTTAAACAACCTCCGCAGCACCCTTCCACCGCTGCCTACAGACAGTCAGAAGTGGAGCGACCGAAACCACCTAACAGTCTTTGCATAACAAATGGACAGAACTATGCACAGAAGCGGAGAGCCGTGCTGGCCGGCTGCAATCCAGACCAAAACAAGCCTGCTCTTCTTGTGCCGTGACATCACTTCCTTCTCGTGCAGCAAACAAGTCAAATGAGTGTCTTATCAGCCCTTGATTCGTACAAACAGCAGAGCTTGCATTCAGCCCACAGAAGACTGAAAGGAAACCAAAAAAACTCACAGAATACCACTTCCCCTTAGTGCTTGAGTATATTGATGATGCTTATTCTGATGGTGCTAAGAGATATTAGCATGTAAAATTTTCGCTTGTACTGCTGTTACAGTTCTCTGTGGTGATGGATACAGATGAGTGACTTACTCCATTGCACTTGTCGGATTATGATATGGAAATTAGGAATAGGGAAAAGATTGCAGTTAGAAATGACACCAGGCAGGTGTATGTAATAGGGATGTCCCGATCCGATCTCACAGATCGGGATCGGGGCCGATCAAGGCATTTTTAACTGATCGGAAATAACCCGATCTTTTGTTTTACGTCAGCATGTCCGCTGTGTGGAAATACTTTAAATTGGAAAGTGAAACAATTCCAACAGCGGTGTAATGTCTGTAATGTGAGCGTTTCACGAGGCGGTGGGAGCAGAGCTGCGTTCATTACTGTAGAATTTTACTATTTATATGGTGTGTGAGTCGAGGATCACTCCGGTTTACAAAACAATAACTTTTAATCTTAGTATGAAAACTTCAGGACCATAACATACAGCTTTTACCAGTTTACGTGTTACAAGACTGAACGACATCTCAGTATCAAGCTCTCTGATTGGCTTAGTTATGTAACCGAGCGTCGTAGTGATGCACTCGCTTAATAAAGAAATAAAATACACGCTATATTCACAAATTGTCGGGAGCAAAACACTTTATTAACTTATTCTGTTCCGAATAGCGGACAGCCAGAGCCGAGCACGCTATCCCATGCACTATGGAAGCCCCAAAGGGTCAAAACACACTCACTTTGCGTAGACCCGTCCATCAAACCATTGTCACAATACAAGCACTTTAAGAACTGGCTTTCCTTCATAACAAAAGAGTGACTTTCCATTTTATTTTGGTATTCAGGTTTTACTGTAATGCTGTTAAGTAACTTATTTGTTTTTTTATATTCAAGTTAAGCTGCTACACCACTTGTGGGTGGAGATTTTTGTTTATTTTTAGTGTATTACTGCATTAAACAGAATTATGTTCTTTGAATATAAAGTTCAAAGTGAAACTGTAATTATCTCACTTCATTTGTACTACAATGCTGCACTAGGTTTGTTTACTTTTATTTTGTAAAAGAACATTAAGCAATAGCTTGGATGCAGGCAATTTTTTTCCTACAGCACTGCAGAGCTATTCAGTTGTTAAACATATACATTGGATTAATTTGAATAACTGTAATGTACTTGAAGTGTGCACTGTGTAAACAGTGTTATCTAGTTCTTATCTAGACAATATCTAGAAAATACAAGTATCGGTTTGAGAATCAGTATCGGATCGGGATCAAAATTAAAGATCGGGATCGGGAACAAAAAAACGTGATCGGGACATCCCTAGTATGTAATGAAGGAAAAACCAATTACATTAAAAACAAATGCAGATGCCGCTCAGGTGGCGCAGCGGTAAAAGACACGCGCTGCAACCAGAGCTGGATTTCGAGGGAGCGTCGTTTCGAATCCAGCTCTGCCTTCACGGTCGAGGCTGGGCGGCTATGGACAACGATTGGCCGGTTGTCCGGGTGGGGGGCGGGACTTGAGACCGTAGGGGATGCTCTCTCAGGAACGGGGAGGTTGTGCCCTCTGCTGGCTGGTTGGTGGCGCCTGTATGGAGACGGGAGGGGGTGTGGCGGAGTGTGTGATCCTCCGTGCACAGTACTCTGCCACGCTACACTCGTCAACTGTGGGTGATAAGACGGTCGATTGGCTGTGCACGTTTCGAAGGAGGCGTGGAACGGCATCGTCAGCCCCAATCAGGAGCAGGAATCCGCACTAATGAGAGGATGATATATGGGACGAAATTGGACGTGCTAAATTTATTAAAAAAAAAAAAAAAAAAAAAAAAATCTTATAAAATAATCATCTTTTTATTTCAGTGTTTTTTATATTATATTTGTGTTATATTAGTTATTTTCATTGTATAGGTGTCAAAAACAACCCCATTATTTTACATAAGCCTAAAATACACCGATCAGCTCCTTGTTTCTATACTCACTGTCCATTTTATCAGCTCCACTTACCATATAGAAGCACTTTGTAGTTCTACAATTACTGACTGTAGTCCATCTGTATCTCTGCATGCTTTGTGAGCCCCCTTCATGCCGTTCTTCAATGGTCAGGACCCCCACAGGACCACCACAGAGCAGGTATTATTTAGGTGGTGGATCATTCTCAGCACTGCAGTGACACTGACATGGTGGTGGTGTGTTAGTGTGTGTTGTGCTGGTATGAGTGGATAAGACACAGCAGCACTGATGGAGTTTTTAAACACCTCACTGTCACTGCTGCACTGAAAATAGTCCAAACCAAAAATATCCAGCCAACAGCGCCCCGGGCAGCGTCCTGAAACAACCGATGAAGGTCTAAAAGATGACCAACTCAAACAGCAGCAATAGATGAGCGATCGTCTCTGACTTTACATCTACAAGGTGGACCAACTAGGTAGGAGTGTCTAATAGAGTGGACAGTGAGTAAACACTCTCTAATTTCCTTCGGGATTAATAAAGTATCTGTCTGTCTGTCTGTCTGTCTGTCTGTCTATCTATCTATCTATCTGTCTGTCTATCTGTCTATATATCTGTCTATCTGTCTATCTGTCTGTCTGTCTGTCTGTCTGTCTGTCTGTCTGTCTGTCTATCTATCTATCTATCTATCTATCTATCTATCTATCTATCTATCTATCTATCTATCTATCTATCTATCTATCTATCTATCTATCTATCTACAGTGGGGGAAATAAGTATTTGATCCCCTGCTGATTTTGTAAGTTTACCCCCTTACAAAGACTTGAACAGTCTATAATTTTTATGGAAGGTTTATTTTAACAGAGAGACAGAATATCAACAAAAAATCCAGAAAAAAAACATTAAACAAAGGTTATAAATTAATTTGTATTTAATTAAGGGAAATAAGTATTTGATCCCCTACTAACCAGCAAGAATTCTGACCCCCACAGACCCCCCATGAGGCACACAAATTAGTCCTGTCCCTGTATAAAAGACTCCTGTCACAGAATCAGTTTCTTCCGTTCAAATCTCTCGACCACCATGGGCAAGACCAAAGAGCTATCAAAGGACATCAGGGACAAGATTGTAGACCTGCACAAGGCTGGAATGGGCTACAAGACCATCAGCAAGAAGCTTGGTGAGAAAGAGACCACTGTTGGTGCGATCATTCGAAAATGGAAGAAATACAAGATCACAATCACCCTCACTCTGGAGCTCCATGCAAGATCTCACCTGGTGGGGTAAGAATGATTCTGAGAAAGGTGAGGTCAGTCCAGAATTACACGGGAGGAGCTTGTCAATGATCTCAATGGAGCTGGGAGCACAGTCACCAAGAAAACCATTAGTAACACACTTCGCCGTAATGGATTGAGATCCTGCAGTGCCCGCAAAGTCCCTCTGCTCAAGAAGGCTCATGTACAGGCCCGTCTGAGGTTTGCCAATGAACACTTGAATGATTCAGAGAAAGCTTGGGAGAATGTGATATGGTCAGATGAGACCAAAATTGAGCTCTTTGGCATCAACTCCACTCGCCGTGTTTGGAGGCAAAGAAATGCCCGGTGGGGATGGTGTTCTTGGGGTCATATCCAGCATTTCTCTGCTCCCAGCTCCCTTGAGATCATTGACAAGCTCCTCCCGTGTAATTCTGGACTGACCTCACCTTTCTCAGAATCATTCTTACCCCACCAGGTGAGATCTTGCATGGAGCTCCAGAGTGAGGGTGATTGACTGTGATCTTGTATTTCTTCCATTTTCGAATTATCACACCAACAGTGGTCTCTTTCTCACCAAGCTTCTTGCTGATGGTCTTGTAGCCCATTCCAGCCTTGTGCAGGTCTACAATCTTGTCCCTGACGTCCTTTGATAGCTCTTTGGTCTTGCCCATGGTGGTCGAGAGATTTGAACGGAAGAAACTGATTCTGTGACAGGAGTCTTTTATACAGGGACAGGACTAATTTGTGTGCCTCATGGGCACATAACTGGTCTGTGGGGGTCAGAATTCTTGCTGGTTGGTAGGGGATCAAATACTTATTTCCCTTAATTAAATACAAATTAATTTATAACTTTTATTTAATGTTTTTTTTCTGGATTTTTTGTTGATATTCTGTCTCTCTCTGTTAAAATAAACCTTCCATAAAAATTATAGACTGTTCAAGTCTTTGTAAGGGGGTAAACTTACAAAATCAGCAGGGGATCAAATACTTATTTCCCTATCTATCTATCTATCTATCTATCTATCTATCTATCTATCTATCTATCTATCTATCTATCTATCTATCTATCTATCTATCTATCTATCTATCTATCTATCTATCTATCTATCTATCTATCTATCTATCTATCTAACACGGTATTTAAAAACTCCAGCAGCGCTGCTGTGTCTGATCCACTCATACCAGCACAACACACACTAACACACCACCACCATGTCAGTGTCACTGCAGTGCTAAGATCATCCACCACCTAAATAATACCTGCTCTGTCGTGATCCTGTAGAGGTCCTGACCATTGAAGAACAGGGTGAAAGCAGGTTAAAAAGGTATGTAGAGAAATAGATGGACTACAATCAGTAATTGTAGAACTACAAAGTGTTTCTATATGGTAAGTGGAGCTGATAAAATGGACAGTGAGTGTAGAAACAAGAAGGTGGTTTTAATATTATGGCTGATCGGTGTATATGCAAGTCCACGGGACAATGGAACTAATTAACAGGTTTCTCATACATCCTTACCGGAAAAAAAACCTTGAAACTCAAAGTCTTTTAAACTCAACGCCAGTCCCAGAACCAATTGATTTTGTAAATATACATTTATATTTATATGAATTTAAATCTGATGCCTGCAACACGCTCAAAAAAGTTGGACAGGGCAAGAATTTTGCACCGTCGCTGAATGTTCTATGTTTTCATTCAGCTCTTAAGGTCGGCTGTGCTGTGTATTGTAGCTTCTATTTATTTAATCATTCAATTAATTATTTAGAGTGTTATTTAATCTAATGACCAGTATGGTCACAGCCAAAAAGATCATTCATCTAAATTGGAAATCTCCTTTTGCTCGGTGTTTTAAAAGATGGTTATCAGAGATGACACACGTAGCCCTGATGGAGCAACTAAAATGTGGCAAAAATAAAGCTCGGAGGCTTTTTCATGGGATTTGGGGAAGGTTTTTGGACAGATTGGGGTACCTTAAGTAATTTTATTTTATTTATTTATTATTATTTAAAAAATAATAATTTTCTCTAAATTTGCTCATTTCTTATTCCTGGTTATCATCACTTATCATTAACTGTCTGTGGGTGGGGAGTAAATTGGGTTTTGTGTTTTTCCAAATTTGTATTATTGTTCTGTTCCATGTTTAAACTGATAAAACTATGAATAAAATATAGAAAAAATTATGAGTGTTATTTAATAACTGCCATGAAATGTGGCACTTTTCTTTACAAATCCATGAAATCTGAGATTTTTTGAAAGATGCATCAGTGCCAGAGATGTTTACAAGTCACAAAATACGAGTCGCAAGTCTTTAGGCTAGAGTCCGAGTCAAGTCATGAGTCTTTAGGCTAGAGTCCGAGTCAAGTCACGAGTCTTTAGGTTAGAGTCCGAGTCAAGTCACGAGTCTTTAGGCTAGAGTCCGAGTCAAGTCACGAGTCTTTAGGCTAGAGTCCGAGTCAAGTCACGAGTCTTTAGGCTAGAGTCCGAGTCAAGTCACGAGTCTTTAGGCTAGAGTCTGAGTCAAGTCATGAGTCAATATAATATACACAAAACATATTGCACGTGTAGAGTAGAAATAAACAAATAATATGTAAGTTCAGATAAAAGAACAACAACAGATTAGCGACTGTATTTTGCTGTTTTACTTAGTGCCTTTACTTTCCTAGGTACCAGTTAAAAGCTTAAACTAAAACGTTTTGTTTTCATTGCAAATTACAGCACAGCGGCCAAAATCCCAAACACAGCAAAACATCCACAATACTGCTTACCTTAGCTCATATTGTTCCAGATACTATTAAATTTATAGCCGTGTTTCCCATTAGGAATAGAATCCGTTATTTTGTAAATGTGCTTATAAATTAAAACCTCCAAACTTTTCCCGATTGTGAAGTAAAACACTAACTCGTTAGAAAGCCAATCAAGCGTTTCATTGACACATCATCTGTGTGACGCTGCAAACTAAATACATGCAAATAACAGCATTTCTTACTAAAAATTAAAATCAGAAGGTCTGATTGATTCAGGTAGCGCTTCTTAAAATCATTAGCGTCAATTCTGTAGGAGTGTTCCATTCACTTTATCTGTTACTGTGAGTAGGGAGCGACGCTTCATCACTTCGCCGGAAGCTGGAACATTTACCCATTGCGAGTGTTGCGGGTTAAGACGGCCGGAGCGTTATTAGAGAGCAGAAAATGACACGATCAGAATGATGCCGGATCATAAATAAATAAATATATATACTGTATACATATATACACTGGTGTTGGTCATAAAATTAGAATATCATGAAAAAGTTGATTTATTTCAGTAATTCCATTCAAAAAGTGAAACTTGTATATTATATTCATTCATTACACACAGACTGATATATTTCAAATGTTTATTTCTTTTAATGTTGATGATTATAACTAACGCGACTTACGTGCGACTCGGATCAAGTCCCCATCTCTGATCAGTGCACACGGCATGGGTGAATTTCATATGTGTGAAAGTACCATTGAAGTTTGTTGGGAAACCATCTAAATGCACGTAGCAGCAGTAGTGTGGTTACAAACTAAGAGCTCCCAATTACTTGTCCAGTACCTTAACCACTGAGCCACCACTGCCTATTATATACAGTGGGGCCAAAAAGTATTTAGTCAGCCACTGATTGTGCCAGTTCTCCTACTTAGAAAGATGAGAGGTCTGTATCACAATGTAGGATTTTTAAAGAATTTTTTTGTAAATTATGGTGGAAAATAAGTATTTGGTCAATAACAAAAGTTCAACTCAATACTTTGTAACATAACCTTTGTTGGCAATGACCAAGGTAAGTCTTCACCAGGTTTGCACACACTGTAGCTGGTATTTTGGCCCATTCCTCCATGCAGATCTCCTCTAGAGCAGTGATGTTTTGGGGCTGTCGCTGGGCAACACGGACTCCACAAATTTTCTATGGGGTTGAGGTCTGGAGACTGGCTAGGCCACTTTAGGACCTTGAAATGGTTTTTACGGAGCCACTCCTTCGTTGCCCGAGCGGTGTGTTTGGGATCACTGTCATGCTGGAAGACCCAGCCACGTTCCATCTTCAATGCTCTCACTGATGGAAGGAGGTTTTGGCTTAAAATCTCACGATACATGGCCCCGTTCATTCTTCCCTTAACACGGATCAGTCGTCCTGTCCCCTTTGCAGAAAAACAGCCCCAAAGCATGATGTTTCCACCCCCATGCTTCACAGTAGGTATGGTGTGCAACTCAGCATTCTTCTTCCTCCAAACATGACGAGTTGAGTTTTTACCAAAAAGTTCCATTTTGGTCTCATCTGACCACATGATATTCTCCCAATCCTCTTCTGGATCATCCATATGCTCTCTGGCAAACTTCAGACGGGCCTGGACATGTACTGGCTTAAGCAGGGGGACACACCTGGCACTGCAGGATTTGAGTCCCTCTCGGCGTAGTGTGTTACTGATGGCCCCTTTGTTACTTTGGTCCCAGCTCTCTGCAGGTCATTCATCAGGTCCCTCCGTGTAGTTCTGGGATTTTTGCTCACCGTTCTCATGATCATTTTGACCCCACGGGATGAGATCTTGACCCCAAGGGAGATTATCAATGGTCTTGTATGTCTTCCATTTTTTTACAATTGCTCCCACAGTTGATTTATTCACACCAACCTGCTTGCCTATTGTAGATTCACTCTTCCCAGCCTGGTGCAGGTCTACAATTTTCTTCCTGGTGTCCTCCGACAGCTCTTTGGTCTTGGCCATGGTTGAGTTTGGAGTCTGACTGTTTGAGGCTGTAAACAGGTGTCTTTTATACAGATAACGAGGTCAAACAGGTGCCATTAATACAGGTAACGAGTGGAGGACAGAAGAGCTTCTTAAAGAAGTTACAGGTCTGTGAGAGCCAGAAATCTTGCTTGTTTGTGGGTGACCAAATACTTATTTTCCACCATAATTTACAAATAAACTCTTTAAAAATCCTACAATGTGATTTCCTGGATTTTTTTCTTCTCATTTTGTCTCTCATAGTTGAAGTGTACCTATGATGAAAATTACAGACCTCTCTCATCTTTCTAAGTAGGAGAACCTGCACAATCAGTGGCTGACTAAATACTTTTTGACCCCACTGTAACAGGTCCCAGTTATATAATAGGCCACACAATGCAAAAAGCATGAGCTATAAACGTAGTGCTGATCTTGGTTTTACTTTCGTTTAGATCTGTGTAGAACATGCAAAAACAAAAACTAGCACACTGCAACTTCAACAGGTTATACTGACCAATCCTTTTAACTCAGTATTCAAACCTGATGGTTAGACTACCAAAGCTAAGAGTGCTGTTACTGTTACTTGATAAAAAGTGGTCAGATGAGTGATACAGGTAGGATAAAAATAAAGTGCTGTTATCAGCTATATCACTGTTGAAATGTTTGTTTGTTTTTTCAACCATTTACAATGCACAGCCCAAAGTACCAGGTCTAAAAAATAATACCTGGTAAATGAGCAAAAAACAGTTTGGTTCTATTAGTGCAAAACAGGAATGACATGAATTTTGCAATAATTATCCCGCTGAAAGAGGCCACAGCCATCAGGGAATATCGTTTCCATGAAAGGGTGTACATGGTCTGCAACAATGCTTAGGTAGGTGGTACGTGTGGTAATTTAAAGAATCAAATAAGGATCCTGCTGTGATAAAATGCGTATTGAAGGAATTTGCACTTTATCCACAATCTTTCACAATCATTTTTCACAATACAAGATGGAAGTTTATTAGAGTTTACAGTACCAGTTAATAATTTAATACTTTTCCAAAATTTTCGAGAATTATTTACATTGCCCGAGATTTCAGAGAGAAAGTAGTTAGCTTTGGAATTCCTAACTGCGGCTGTACACTTATTTCGTAATTGCCTAAATTTTAACCAATCAGATTCCAATCCAGTATGTCTTGCTTTCTCCCAAGCTACATCACGTTTGTGTAATAAACCAGCTAAATCGGAATTAAACCATGGATTTTCACGCCCTTTAACTCTGAATTTTTTAAACGGTGCATGCCTATTTACAATCTCTTTGTACTTTCAACTTTCAGCATCTGGTATCAAATAAATCCTTTCCCATTCAACTTGACATAAGTCATGTATAAATGCTTGTTTATCAAAAAACTTAAAATTCCGTCTAGCTACTATGCATTGTTTAAATTTCGGTAATTTTGAGCTTCTAACCGTTGCCACAACACAATGGTCACTAACGTCATTTACAAAAACTGAAGTGGTTGTACTGTATATCTATGTGGCGAATTTGTCAGTATTAAATCGATTAATGACGGCTTATCAGGACACTTCAAATTTGGCCTTGTATAACTGTTAACTAACTGGAAAAGATTAAGTGAATCACACAATATTTTAAAATCATCAGACACTGGTTGTAACCAGTTCCAATTAAAATCTCCAATTAGAACAATTTTATTATATTTTATAGAGGACAATAATAGAGCTAGGGAAGATAAAACATCACCCTGAGATGATGGAGTTCTGTAGCAACCAATAATAGTAAGTTTAAAAGAATCTGTTATAACTAAATCTAAAGCCAGCAATTATGACCCTTGCTGGCTGGTCATTGGTGCTTGCACAATGACAGGGGTAATAAAAATCGTGCGTGACTCTCTGTGTGCGATAGGGATCTCCATATGAACCAGCCTGGTGCAGGAGAAGATGCGCTCGGCTACTGCACGTGTCGGAGGGGGCGTGTGTTAGTCACGGCCCTCTTCGGTCAGGCGTGGAAGTTAGCAGCAAAGGTTAAATTGGGTATGATTGGGTAATTAGATGGGGAGAAACATTAAGGACTGCATGAAAAGATTAAAGTGTCATTTTAAAGTTTAAACCCGACTTAAACTTTAACAACTTATGTAACAGCTTTAGACGAAATCCAGAAAATCTACTGTCAGCACTAACTTGGGCTTGAGTAACTGAAGAACATAGCAATACCATGAATCACTTCTGATCCACTTCTGAACACTTTCACTAATATTTCTCTGTTGTAACGACGGCCAAACAATCATTTTACTCTGAAGGATGTAGCATGTGTTTACCAGTCAGTATAGTAAAATGTGCACCCCAAGCCTTTAGATTAATCTCCTCTTGCAGATGCTCTTATGATCTGATTCTAAGTATTATAAAGTGGTAAACTCTTATGCATTTCAAATATTTCAAAAATCACATTTAAATCACTTAAAGATGCACTGGGTAGCTTATGCTTAAGGATCATCACAGCAAGACACCGTGCTTTCCCCCAGCAACCATAGTTTAGCAATTTTGCAAAGAAATCCCTGGTGTTTGCATCCTTAAAGAGTAGGATGAAGGGCATTTGGAGGACTGTTTATTAAGGTACTAACTGAAATTGTAAACTGAAATTAACTCTTATGAGACATAGACCTTTATAATTTGTCAAAACTTGTTCAACAGCCTGGAAATTTCTTTCAGCTTATAACTCAGGCTAATAATCTGAACAAAAAGACCTAGCTCAAAATGCTCATGCAATGTTGTTAATACCTCCAGTCATTTCATTCCACTGTAATTCAGTAAAGTTGATTTAAATAAAACCATATAACATTTTGTCCTTGATATGACAGCTTCAAACCTCACTTGGCCAAAGCAAGAATTCTGCTTCATGGTGTATCCCTATGGTCTACGTTGCAGTGGATTTAGAGCAGGACCCTGACAGAGAAACAGTCAGCAGTGCAATACATATAATCATACATCAGATTTGGGGAAAAAGAAGGATTTGAATAAGTTTTACAGGGGCCAGATTGTGATGGCTAGATGACTGGGTCAGAGCATCTCCAAAACTGCAGCTCTTGTGGGGTGTTCCAGGTCTGCAGTGGTCAGTATCTATCAAAAGTGGTCCAAGGAAGGAACAGTGGTAAACCGGAGACAGGGTCATGGGCAGCCATTGATGCCAGGGTCCGATCCAACAGACGAGCTACTGTAGCTCAAATTGCTGAAGAAGTTAATGCTGGTTCTGACAGAAAGGTGTCAGAATACACAGTGCATTGCAGTTTGCTGCGTATGGGGCAGCAAAAGGGGGACCAACACAATATTAGGAAGGTGGTCATAATGTTACGCCTGATCGATGTGTATATATGTATTTTATATATATATATATATATATATATATATATATATATATATATATATATATATATATATATATATATATATATATATATATATATATATATATGTATATATATATATCGATCAGCCATAACATTAAAACCACCTCCTTGTTTCCACACTCACTGTCCATTTTATCAGCTCCACTTACCATATAGAAGCACTTTGTAGTTCTACAATTACTGACTGTGATCCATCTGTTTCTCTGCATGCTTTGTTAGCCCCCTTTCATGCTGTTCTTCAATGGTCAGGACCACTACAGAACAGGTATTATTTGGATGGTGGACCAGTGACACTGACATGGATGGTGGTGGTGTGTTAGTGTGTGTTGTGCTGGTATGAGTAGATAAGACACAGCAGCGATGATGAACCACTGATGAAGGTCTAGACGATGACCAACTCAAACAGCAGCAATAGATGAGCGTTCCTGACTTTACGTCTACAAGGTGGACCAACTAAGCAGGAGTGTCTTATAGAGTGGACAGTGAGTGGACACGGTATTTAAAAACTCCAGCAGCGCTGCTGTGTCTGATCCACTCGTACCAGCACAACACACACAAACACACCACCACCATGTCAGTGTACCTGCAGTGCTGAGAATGATCCACCACCTAAATAATACCTACTCTGTAGTGGTCCTGTGGGGGTCCTGACCATTAAAGAACATGGTGAAACCAGGCTAAAAAAAAGTACGTAGAGAAACAGACAGTCAATAATTGTAGAACTACAAAGTGCTTCTATATGGTAGGTGGAGCTGATAAAATGGACAGTGAGTGTAGAAACAAGGACACAAGAACACAACACAGTGGTGCCGTGGTACAGTGAGCTAGCCCACTACTGTCGAAATCCAAAAATCAGAATCACAGTGCTACTATCAGTCGGTAAGGCGTCTACACAGATAAGATTGGTTGTGTCAGAGAGGGGTGGCCGAAACAGCTTATTCATAGGGAGGTGCACTTGTCAGTGCCGGTCCCAAGCCTGGATAAAAATAGGACAGTTGCGTCATGTAAAAACTGTAAGTCAGGTATGCAGACCGGATCTGCTTTGGTGACCTTTAATATTAAAAAAGAAAAGTATAGAAAAATATTTATGTATTTTTACAAGTATATAGTTAAAAATGTTAAAATATACTATAATTCTGTGTGTGTGTGTGTGTGTGTGTGTGTGGATCTTACAGAATAACTGAGTGAATGATCTAAAACCGTGGTTGGGTTTAACAGTTTTAAGCATGGCAGCACATTTATCATCTTTCATCTTTTTGATTTTGTGTATTTAACAGGTTTTATTACTGCACTGCTGCTTGTGTGTGTTTCGCACTAGAGAGAGCTTGAGAATGGAAAAGAGACTGTGACGGATCACGGTTTAATGCACAGTGCTTTATAACTGCTTCTAAATTAATTTAATTAACAGACCCGTGCTACACTGATACTGTTGTAGACAAAGGCACAGCTCTAATGCACTTGTGTACAGTGCAGTAAAACAAAAGGTATTTAGGGCACTAGCAGTCTTAGCTAGAGATGGGACGATCGATCGGCTACGAATCGGTATCGGCCGATTTTTAATCAAAATATGCTATCGGCGATCGGCGATATTTCCTAAAAGTAGCCGATCCGATCGTGTGATATATAAAGATCATGTTAAGTTAACAGCTCAGTGGATTGATCCAGACTTTGAGCTACGAAGCACCAACCATCACATCACCATTCATCAACCATCGTACAGAAACCATCGTGAAAGCTCTTACGATGTAATTTTGCTGATTGTAATATTTACTTTAAAAAGATCATTCAACCCGGTCACATCTGAGTCGATTCTATCAGCACGTTATATAAACTCCTGGTTCACTTTGGTAAATCGTAAGTGGTTCTTACTTGTGATGTAGATGAGAACAGAAAACGTTACAGAGCCAATCCGAGGCAAAAGTTTATTCATTACCAAATTCGTTAGTTCAGGATCATCTGCTGAACTTTTAGAAAACTTTTAGCTCCTTACAGATCTGTGGTAATAGCAGTTTAATGAAGCTTTTTAATGAAGCTTTTTAATGTAAGAGAGTCACACAGAATGTTCTGTAGTAGCTGGTGTTTATTTAAAACCACGACATTTAATTAATAACAGTAAACACGGAGAGATAACTGAGAAGAGAAACTTACGCTTCACATAAAAACGAATCAACTCATGAATCAATGAATCACTTATAGCGATACTGTGAACAAAGCGTCTCTGTAACTCTGTAACTGCGTCTCTTCTAAAGGCACAAACACACACACGCGCGCTGCTCTGGTTTATCTTTACTGTGAGGCTCTTTTTAAGTTTATTTACTGCTAATGCCTCCCCCCCCCCGATCGGAATCGGCTATCGGCCGATTTCAAGTCGGTGTGGCTTTCACACTACATGACTGATAGGCGATAGGGGGTTTCACACTACACCATCTATCACCAACTGAAATCGCAGGCGAGTCTGTCTGGTCTTCCAAACTACGTTTTGTCACGAAAACAAACGCAATTATACCATGTCACGAGCGATCAAAGTTTGTGCGCTGATGTGTGGCGTGAAGTCAAGGAGAAAAAATAAATCAATCTGAGTGGATTTGGCTACATGGCCAGCATGTTCTGTTCTATAGTGAGTTGCAGGTTAATAATGTTATGTTTTGTAGAAAACGATAAGGTCAGAAATACTGTAAAACTTGAGTGTGTGTCCCTGCCCCACCTTTTTATAACTCCTCCCTGGCGTATTAGTCACCCCGTATCTTGCGTTCTCATTGGCTGTTCGACACCGCACTCATTGCCAGTCGGCCGACTCATATCCAGATATCTAGCATGCTAGATATTATCTTCAGTCGCAAGTGGTTGAGCAGTTTACACATAGCGAGAGCCGAGTTTCGATCGCCGAGTTCGATCATCGAGCAAACGACGAGTTGCTCCAGAGCCGGCAAATCTAGCACCGACCAGTCGGCGAGCGAAAATCAGGGCAAAAATCCTGTAGTGTGAACTAGGCATAACAGAGGGCATAGCATGACTCACTGTGAGAGCTGGTTGATTAAAAAGCAGCCAGCAACTCTAAACTGCTGTTTTAGAGGGGGCATGTACCTGTTTGCAGCTCTCCTTGGTCAGAGCAAGCAAAAACTGTAATAGGGAATTGAAAATGACACAGTGTTTACACATAATGCCCTTCCTGACACAACCCTTCTTATTTTATCGAGACTTGGGACCGGCACTGAGAGCGGACTGACAAGGACTGCTCCCAATTGCTAAGCTGTTCAACCAATCCCACCCTGCCAGACAGACATAGCCAATCAACATGCAAACAGGCATGGCGTGAATTGATGAAAACAGCATAAACATATTGGCTCCTTCTTTGAATCAGTAGTTGCTGCTGGTGCTTGTGTAGTGATGTGGGGAATGTTGGTGTCTGCATGGGTTACATTCCATCTCACAGCTGTTAATGGGTAAGAATGGCTGAGCGTGTGATGCCATGCGATCGATTGTCTCCCCATCCTAAGTATGGTGCTGTTTGGCACCCAGTGTTAAAATGAAGTTGCTACTGAAAATAAATAATGCAGTGAACATAGATTTGTAGATATTTTGATTACAGATTATGACCACTGACAGGTGAGGTGAATAACACTGATTATCTCTTCATCACAGCACCTGTTAGTGGGTTGGATATATCAGGCAGCGAGTGAACATTTTATCCTCAAAGCTGATGTGTTAGAAGCAGGAAAAATTGGCAATTTGAGGCCAGATTGTGATGGCTAGACGACTGGGTCAGAGCATTTCCAAAACTGCAGCTCTGGTGGGGTGTTCCCAGTCTGCAGTGGTCAGTATCTATCAAAAGTGGTCCGAGGAAGGAACAGTGGTAAACCGGCGACAGGGTCCTGGGCGGCCAAGGCTCACTAATGCACGTGGGGAGAGAAGGCTTGTCCTTGTGGTCTGATCCAACAGACGAGCTACTGTAGCTCAAACTGCTGAAGAAGTTAATGCTGGTTCTGATAGAAAGGTGTCAGAATACACAGTGCAGCACAGTTGCAGGGCTGTTTTGGCAGCAAAAGGGGGACCAACACAATATTAGGAAGGTGGTCATAATGTTATGGCTAAACGGTGTATATTATGTATTGATATTGTATTGCAACATGGTCATATATATCATGTGGTAAACAGTAATGTGATAAGGTATTAAAAATGGTAAGTCTTGCAAAATTATATAATGTAATAATGTTGGGACAAAGATGTAATGTGTTAATACTTTGGCCATAGGGCAAAAATACGCTATGACTGTCCAAGGGACAGTTTTTTTTGTTGTATTTTATCCTTTGTACTGTTTAAGGTTTAAGTAAGTAAGGCGTCTACACAGATAAGATTGGTTGTGTCAGAGAGGGCTGGCCGACAGCTTAGTCAGAGTGCTCTCAGTGCCGGTCCCAAGCCTGGATAAAAATAGAAGGGCTGCATCACAGGGTTGTGGCATGTAAAAATTGTAAGTCAGGTATGCAGACCGGATCCGCTCTGGTGACCTTTAATATTAAAAAAAGGAGCAGCCAAAAGTAAATAGTCATGCAATGAATTGTCTTCCTCTCCGATGTATGGTTATGTTTAGCACCCAGTGTTAAAGTGGAGTTGTTACTAAAAATAAATAATGCAGTAAACGTAGATTTGTAGATATTTTGATTAGTGTGCATGTATTTTATGTAGTCCTGGGTGGTATGATGGTACATTCGGTATACCATCTTTGATTCCTCATATGGTATGGATTTTTCAAATACCACCATACAATAGCACAGTTAATACAACAGCTGTAGGCTTCAGTAGGCAGCAAATCACTTAATATTGTTTGCCACTAAAAGCGCTATGGAACGTTGTGCAGATTGGATACAGCTCACGAGTTAGCCAGGTAGCATTAGCATGACAGTGTTAACAGATGAGAGAGGCTTCCTCGATATGGTGAAAAAAAAAAAAATTATAAAAAAAACAGATGAAGGATGAAGAGCGGAAGACCAAATATGCACTGGAAGAACCTGCCAAAGAAATGAGGTGTGTCGGCAGTTTAGAACAGACTAAAACACTATATACTGTACGGTTTGTCGAGCCACAGCTGTTGCAAACAATGACGTTACGAACGCAGTAACAATCCACATATGCAAGGACATGACTCCTCTAGTCAGTCAAGAAAGAAGCTTTCAGAGCAATAATTAAAACAGTGGATTCCAGGTATGTCTGAGGGGGCGAAAATACTTCAGGTCAGTTGCGAAACCAACGTTATAAGCAAACTGGAAGCGGAGGTATATGAAGTCGTCCACTTTTCTACAACAGACCTGTGGTCAAGTTGTACAGTGGAGTTTGCAAATGTTTTTTTATTTTTTAAAGAGAGAGCTAAGGGAAATTGTACAATAGAGTGGTACCTAAACTCAAAATCTTTGAAACTCAACACCCTTCGTCAAGAATTTCGACCCTTAAACTCAACGTTTCCCCTAAACTCAACGTGTGTGCGACTGCTGCTTTGTTCAGCACTTGGCTTGAGCGGTGTGGTAAAAGTCATCAAAGTGCGAATACGAGACAACTCTGCATTTGTGTGGAATAACCATCAAATCCACTCTGAAAGCGTCACATGTATCTGTGTTTATCTGGATTTTCCTCCTGTTTTTTACTTTTAAACTTGTGTTACAGCTTGGGGTGCTGAGAATTTGTGAGATTCAGCTTTTCCGAGAGCGTCTAAACGATGGGAATGACAGCAACTCAGCCACAAAGTGTTCGGCCACGTAAAATGACAGAGCGGGGTCAGCGGAGCTGAGGTACATAGTGTGCAGAGGTCGCCAACTTTTTGCAGAGTCTATCACTACAGACCTCCAAACTTCATGTGGCCTTCAGATTAGCTCAAGAACAGTGCGTTGAGAGCTTCATGCATCCAAGCCTTATATCACCAAGCGCAATGCAAAGCGCCGGATGCAATGGTGTAAAGCTACTTTGTGGGAAGAGTTTGGGGATGGCCCCTTCCTGTTCCAACATGACTGCACGCCAGTGCACAAAGCAAGGTCCATAAAGACATGGATGAGCAAGTTTGTTGTGGAAGAACTTGACTGGCCTGCACAGAGTCCTGACCTCAACCTGATAGAACACCTTTGGGATGAATTAGAGCGGAGACTGCGAGCCAGGCCTTCATCAGTGTCTGATCTCACAAATGCGCTTTTGGAAGAATGGTCAAAAATTCCCATTAACACACTCCTAAACCTTGTGGAAAACCTTCCCAGAAGAGTTGACGCTGTTATAGCTGCAAAAGGGTGGGCTGACATCATATTAAACCCTATGGATTAAGAATGGGACGTCACTCAAGTTCATATGCGTGTGATGGCAGACGAGCGAATACTTTTGGAAATACAGTGTATATTGTGTCATTTTGTGGGGCCAAGCAAACCTAATAGTACTCAAAACCTTTACTATATACATGGTGACATTTTTATATTTTTTGTACCAGTGGTGGCTGCTGGTCTTTCAAAGAGGGGAAGCTCATTGTCGGTTTATATCATAAAATTTGTCAATTTATTTATATTTATAATTTATTTATTCTGCCCTCCATTCCTTTTCAAGAAAATGGCCTGAAATGGGTTGCAGTTTGTCTTTCGACTTCACTCGCAAAATCCGCGATGGGACTGAAGCCCCCAGTGATTAAGTGATGGTGTAGAGATCAAAATAGCTGTCAATCAAAACGGGATTCAGCCTTTCGACTGATCCTCCAATCATATTGCAGAAGCTCAGCGTCCAGACCCGCCCACAGCTCCATTCACCCCCAGAGATGCTCAGCGTCCGGGGACGGGACAAAATCGAGGCATTTATCCAATGACCGGCGAGTTTCGAAGCAATGATAAAGACCCTTCTATGCAGTCCCGTTGAAGTGAATAGACGCTCAGCTTCTGCGGGCAAATGCATTGACGCTACGGGAATGTATGAGAAGTTCGAGTCAGTCGATTTGTGATAAGTAGCTGATTCTGAACGAACTCGTCTTCGAGATATACGTGTTCTAACGCATTTGTAGTCAATGAAATGTTAACACAACTGTACATATTTGACCATTTAATTTTTGACATTTTAGGGGAAGCTGAGCTTCCCTTGCAGTCTTAAGAGAAATCGCCACTGATATGTACTTATGACGGTAGAATACGCCACAGAGATATAAAAAGTCCCAGTCATAAAAAAAAAAAAAACATACCATAATATACTGTGAAACTGTCAGAATCTTAAAGAATACTGTGATACAAATGTTTGGTCATACCGTTCAGTCCTACTTTTGGCCATATTAGTGAGTTTTCTTTGTAGTACTGTTTTGTAATGCAATAGGACTTTTTTTAGTTTCATTTAAATATCTGTCAAGAGACTTTTTTTTAAAATACGCTAGCACACCAGAGCTGGGATTTCGAATACATCGTATCGAATCTCGGCTCTGCCATCCGTCTGGGCTGGGTGGCTACATGAACAACGATTGGCTGTTGCTCGCAGGGTGGGATGAGCCGGACCAGGGTTTCTCATAAATGGTGCAATTACGACCTCTGCTGGCTGATTGATGACGCCTGCGCAGAGCTGGGGAATAATGCTGATCAGGGTGTGGCTCTCCGTGCACAAGGCTGATCCACATATGAACTCGCCTCGTGCAGGTGAAAAGATGCAGTCGGCTACTGCACACATGTCGGAGGGGGCGTGTGTCAGTTATGAAGCTCCTCAGTCAGCAGTGGAGGGTTGTATTGGTAGAGGTAAAGTGTAACGCAATCAGGGTAATTGGATACGACTAGATTAGGGGAGAAAATTAGGGGAAAATTAGAGAGAAAGAGAGAGAAAAAAAATACGTTTAAGACGTAAGTAAGTAAGGCAGACCAATAAATCGACCAGTTGTATTAGAGAGGGGTGGCCGAAACAGTATGGTGTATGGTGCTGTTAAGCACCCAATGTTAACATTTTGTTGTTACTGAAAATAAATAATGCAGTGAACGTAGATTTGTAGATATTTTGATTACAGTGTGCATGTATATTATGTATTATATGATCTTATACAGCATGTGATCATCTATTAAAAGATGGTGGCAAGTGATGTCTTACAATATTATATAATGTAATAATGCTGGGACAAAGATGTATTGTGTTAATGTTTTGGCCATATTAGCCAGCTTTCCTTGTAGTACTGTTTTGTAATGCAATAAGACTTTTTTTAGTTTCATTTAAATATCTGTCAAGATATCAAAAATCTGTTTTTCTGTTGTTTTTATCCCTTTTACTGTCAAAATAAGTTTAAGGCGTAAGTAAGTAAGGCGTCCAAACAGACAAGATTGGCTGTTTCAGAGAGGGGTGGCCGAGTGCTCTCAGTGCCGGTCCCAAGCCTGGATAAAAATAGGAGGGCTGCGTCAGAGGGTTGTGGCATGTAAAAACTGTAAGTCAGGTATGCAGACCGGATCCGCTCTGGTAACCTTTAATATAAAAAAATAAAAATAAAAAAAAGAGTAGCCAAAAGAAAAATATTTTTGTATATTTACAAGTAAATAGTCACGCATTGGATTGTCTCCCCATCCAATGTACGGTGCTGTTTAGCACTCGGTGTTAAAATTAAGTTGATACTGAAAATAAATAGTGTGGCACAGTGGCTAAGTGGGTCACAGCAAAAAGGTCCTGGGTTTGATCCCCAGGTGGGGCGGTTCGGGTCCTTTCTGTGTGGAGTTTGCATGTTCTCCCCGTGTCCGTGTGGGTCTCCTCCGGGAGCTCCGGTTTCCTCCCACAGTCCAAAGACATGCAAGTGAGGTGAATTGGAGATACTAAATTGTCCATGACTGTGTTCGATATAACCTTGTGAACTGATGAATCTTGTGTAATGAGTAACTACTGTTTGTCATGAATGTAACCAAAGTGTAAAACATGACGGTAAAACCCTAATAAACAAACAAACAAAACAGTGGCCCTAATACGCTGTCGTACTTATGACAGTAAAATAAGCCACATATAAAAAGTCCCAGTAATACAAAAAAAAAAAAAACATACCCTGATATACAGTGAAATCACCAGAATCTTCAAAAATACTGTCATACCACCCAGCCCTAATATCATATATATCATGTGGTAAACAGTAATGTGATCATCTAATAAAAAAATGGTAAGTTTACAAAATTATATAATGTAATAATGCTGGGACAAAGAAGTACTGTGTTAATATTTAGGCCATATCAGCCAGCTTTCCTTGTAGTACTGCATTAATAAAAGTTCATATAATCAGTGAAATTGTAGCATGTTTACAAAATATCTAAGGCACGTGCAATTTACAGTCAGTTCACAATGACACCAGTGCATGTGTTTTGAACTCAAAAGCCACGTGCTCGACATGATTTGTATACAATCAGTCAGGCTACACTGTTGTTCCTTTTACAGCGTGTACAGAAGTTTCTTCTGCACTTGCATAAAAAAGTGACCTACAAAATTACAGATCTGTGTCCGAAAATAAAAACATAAGTCACTCGATCGGTGCAGGTACATTAAACTACTCTAACTGTGCACCACACTAGCAAGTGCAGCCCGAGCACCAGGCGAAGCTTCGCGATTTCACTCTGACCTACTAACATTCAACTCAACGCAGCACAGGCCTGGATCAAAAACAAACGTCAACCAAACATCCTAGCGCATTGCGCCAACGCCCACGCGTTCCAGCCCCGCTATTGGTTGAGTGTTACTATTTAGCCCGCCTCTGCGCTGGCTTAAACGGACAGACTGTGTGTCAATCACCGGAGAGCGTAGCAATCGATCCGCTGATAGTGTTCGGTTGAGAGTAGCAAGACACAAACAACATTAAAGGCCTATCGTACGAAAGGCAAATTACTATAATGTGCTGTCATTATCTGGTTAATGTTAATAAACGCCGTATTAGCCAGTTGTTTACATAACATACGTCGAATAAAGATCGTTATTCAACAAACAAAGGGGAAGTTGGCTAAACATGCAGAAAAACGCGATCGTAATGATTTATTAAAGCAAATAATTGCCTGTTATATAAGCATCACATTATGAGCAAAACAGCTCTGAATGTGATATTGTATGTATAACCCAAAAGAAACTTTACTGGCACTGACACTTGGTGTTGTGATCCAGGGGGGCGTGTACCCTTCCTGACAAGTCTGCATTCAATGACTAACACATCATTTTTACCAAATATTTAAACTATAAGTAGACACATACTTTCTAACATTACACATATATAAGCATAAAACAAGACATTATTGGCAGTTTAACTGTAGTGCTTTGATTACTATTGATTAGAATGCTGATCAATCGAAATGTTGATTTAACTTGATCATATGTGGTGCTTGGTATTAGTCCTTGATGATGATGTTTATCAGCTTGTATATGCTTAAATTTAACCTCAATTATTTCACATGTAAACCTGACATTTACTATAAAGCTATAGAGCAATATTTCGATCATCAACCCAACTTTTTCCATGCTCCAATCCACCCAGTTCACCCTTTAGTAAGGTGCATATGAAATCAGGTGTCTTGGCAGGTGGGAAAACATAACACTATGGATAGGGGTAATCGAAGGCCAGGATTAAATCACTGTACTGGGATGTACAGCGTAAATCACAGATCATAAATATGCACAAAACAGATTATACACAACTAACTAATAATCTGGATCGCAGGCAACAGCATTAACCTTGACAACAAGACATTCTAGAACAATTCAGCCATTATAGTGAGAGTGTCTTTCACTGACAGCTCACGTCTCGGGTCACTGACTCGAAATGATTCCACACTAACATGTTGACACATCAAACGCTCCACACATGTGAATAGGAGAAGCCCACAGGAGCAGAGTCGCTTGTTAAAAGCGGAACTAAAACTTGCTGGGCTGTGCTGTTTGAATAACTATGGCCTCCGTCCCTCCCCTTCTCAGTCTCTGTTTGTGTTCCTTTTAAAGCAAGTACTTCGACGCTGTTTGCGGGTTAATTCCACATTAACGAGTGACTCACCGGTGGAAGGACTTCTCCAGCAGTCTGAACAAGCTTCGTCTCTCCGTGTTTAATCGTCTTTCTGAGAAGTTGAGTATTAATTTCTCCGCTATTCCGCTCACAGCTCGCTCTCTGGTTTGTTTTGTTTATCTTCTTCCTGACGGGTTCCTGGAAAGCGCGTGACTCTCTGAGCACGTGGTTTCACGCCGGCCAATCAGAGCGCTCATTTCGCGATTTACTCAAAATGAGACCTATGCATTTAAGCCATTCAAACCCTCACTGAGAGCAAAAAGGAATAATGAAAGAATTGAATATAGTACTATGTAATAAAGAATATCAGTTAAAATTTAGTCAATCACAATAACATTACATCAACAGTGATGTTACAGTAACAACAACAGTAATTATATAATTCATTATACAGTGGTACCTTGAAACTCAACGTCTTTTAAACTCAACGCCGCTCCCAGAACCAATTGATGTTGAGTTTCAAGGTATTTTTTTCTCCATAAGGATGTATGGGAAACCTGTTAGTGCGTTCCATGGTCCTGTGAAATTGCATATATTTCATTATATGTATATATACCGATCAGCCATAACATTCTACACTCACTGTCCATTTTATCAGCTCCACTTACCATATAGAAGCACTTTGTAGCTCTACAATTACATCTGTTTCTTTGCATGCTTTGTTAGCCCCCTTTTATGCTGTTCTTCAATGGTCAGGACTCTCCCAGGACCACTACAGAGCAGGTATTATTTGGGTGGTGGATCATTCTCAGCACTGCAGTGACAATGACATGGTGGTGGTGTGTTAGTGTGTGTTGTGCTGGTATGAGTGGATCAGACACAGCAGCGCTGCTGGAGTTTTTAAATACCGTGTACGCTCACTATTAGACACTCCTACCTAGTTGGTCCACCTTTTAGATGTAAAGTTGGAGACGATCGCTCATCTATTGCTGCAGTTTGAGTTGGTCATCTTCTAGACCTTCATCAGTGGTCACTGGACGCTGGCCACGGGGCGCTGTTGGCTGGATATTTTTGGTGCAGTCAGCAGTGACAGTGAGGTGTTTAAAAACTCCATATAGATGAGCAATCGTCTCCGACTTTACATCTACAAGGTGGACCAACTAGGTAGGAGTGTCTAATAGAGTGGACAGTGAATGGACACGGTATTTAGCAGGCTAAAAAAGTATGTAGAGAAACAGATGGACCACAGTCAGTAATTGTAGAACTACAAAGTGCCGATATGGTAAGAGGAGCTGATAAAATAGACTGTGAGTGGAGAAACAAGGAGGTGGTTTTAATGTTATAGTTGATCAGTGTATATACTATAATACTATAATACTATCATAATATTATATTATATATATATATTATATTATATATTATATATATATATATATAAATAATACTAGAATAATATTATATTCCATTACCAACAATTTATTCCTGTGGCAAATGTTTACAATCACCATACCATGCTGTTTATCGTGCGCTTTTATTGTGCAATGACAGCAAAAATTATCAAATATTGAACTTTTTAAAAAATGTTTATGCTCATTTATTTGAAGTTAAACGGACAGCATAAATGTGAACAAAGCGACAGTCGCACACACTTTGAGTTTAAGGTAAAAGTCAAGTTTGAAGGTACAAATGTCTTGATGAAGGGCGTCGAGTTTGGAAGATTTTGAGTTTAGGGGACGTCAAGTTACATGGTACCACTGTATAATACATTTCTACACATACAGCCAACCCCAAATCTAACAAAGTTCTGACAGTACAAAAAATAAAAAAAATAAAAACAGACATCAATAATTTGCAAAGTATTCTGATATTATTGTACATTTTTATATATGCAATTTAAACTAATTGTGTGTGTGTGTGTGTGTGTACAAATATGCTTATTTGGGGCATGAGGCATGTTTACCACTGTGTTACATCACCTATGCATCAGTTATGAGCTCTTGTCCGGCTCCCACCCTGTATGAATAACAGCCAATCGTGGTTCATGTAGCTGCCCAGCCTGCCGAATGGCAGAGCTGAGATTCGAATAAACCAGTTTGAAATGTCAGCTCCGGTGTGCTAGCATGTTTTAATCAATTTAATCATTTAGAAACAGAGGACTTCAATCATAGTTAAAGAAGTGTGTGCTGCTTTGTCATATATTGCAGTTCTGGACTGCAGCCAGTCTAGTGTGTCCACTCACTTACTTCAAAGTTTAACCATGCAGAATGTGGCTAAGCATTGTCTTGCTAAAGGCATTATTAGTGCCCTCAGAGATGTGCAAGTTCCCCTTGTCACTGGCATTGACAACCCCTATACAATGGCTGGCTATTGAGGGGTATGTGGGTTTCAATTAAGATGGTGCTTTTTCCTCTTGGTTTAAAGAATATACTGTCCATTATTTGTCAAAGTAATTTTAAAGGTGGACTCATTAGACCACAGCACATGTTTTTACTTTAATATCTACAACAGACCTAAGCCCAGATAAGAGCATTTAAGGAGGTTGTTGATATATGGCTTCTACTTTGCGTAGTGGATTTTCTTTTTCAATTTGTATGTGTAACAAAGATCTGTAGTCACTGCAGTCAATTTCTTTAAACAATCTATTTTAATATATGTTTACTGTTTAAAAATCATTCATAACGGGCTCCTATATTTTGGTTATATTGGGTTTTCTCCGGGAGCTCCGGTTTCCTCCCACAGTCCAAAGACATGCAGCCAGGTTAATTAGAGACACTGAATTGCCCTATAGGTGAATGGGTGTGTGTGTGATAGGCTTCAGCACCCCCCACGACCCTAATTGGATAAGCGGTTACAAAAATGAGTAATTGTTTACATATTTATATATTTGTTTGTTTGAGAGACACACAGTGTTTTCATTCTGTGATATTCTAAAGCACACATTTAAAAACAACTTATTCAATTTAATTTTGTTTTAATACGTCTCCAGAGTCATGGTAGGTCTGGAGTATACCCAGAGGTGCTGGGTGCATTGCATTAATGCAACAAACAAGGTAGAGCATTGATGATTGTACCATTAATTAACTAATTTATAGTAGCCAATTGACATATGTTGCTGAAAACAGTAGGAAATCAAAGTACCCAATAAAACCAACAGACACAAACACACACTTACCTTCATTTAAGGTATTAAGAATACGCTTTCATCCAAAGTGACTGTATAACTAAAAACAATCCAAGCAATGAAAGCTTAAGTGCCTTGCTTAGGGGTCCAACAATGGCAAACTGGCAGCGGTGGGGCCTGAACCAACAACTTTAATCACTAAGCTAGCAATACCAACTATTCACACATTGGATACATTGTTTCCAGCATGGGTGACAATCTAGTGGCATCATACATGCCTGCTTTAGTATGTTTTGTTTAAACAGTGCTTGTATTGTCTAAAGAAAAAAAGAAAGTGACACACTGTGTGTCACACCTTTTGAAGGCTGGTTCAAACCAGTTTTACAAACAATTAAATTTTTTGTCAAATAGCATTAAATAGCATTAGCAATTTGTAAAGTAAAACAAAAATGAGTAACTAGATTTATTGTAAATTAATTAGCAATTAATTACATTAAATATTCAGTAATAAAGTGAGATTATTTCCCAGCTTCTGAGTACTAATGCCTTCTAATAAAAAGAGATCTTTCCCCTTTATAATTGCATTGTTAATTAATCTTCAGAAAGGCTTAAGGTATATTCAAAGGGAAAGAATCGCAGGACTCCACCAGTAGGCAGGGCGCTTCCTGCCAGTTCAAGGCTGTGTTCAAGGCCTGGGGCAGTTTGCAACTCTGTTCAGTACACTGAACACTTGAATTAGCTCATGGCACAGGGTCACGTGCCAAGCTCTCTACTAAATAATAGCATCTGAGCCTTCTAAAAAAGAACCAATACTTTAAAACAGCCTGACTGAGGCTTTATTTATTTTTATTTATTTTTTATTTTACCCCTTTTTCTCCCCTTTTAGCGAATCCAATTGTTCAATTAGCATCGTGCTTCCTCTCTGTCTATGCCGAACCCTGCCCCGACGGAGGTGATTGAAGCTAACCCGTATCCCCTCCGAAACACGAGCAGCAGCCAGATGCATCTTTGCCACCCACACATTGACGAGTTTGGCGCCACCCAGCGTTGCATGCGGAGAGACACACCCTAAGGGCACCCGGCAGAGAACGTAATCGCATTCTGACAGAGAGAGACCCACATCCGGTTCTTTGTCCCACCCCCCATATGAGCAACCAGCCAATCGTTGCTCATATAGCCACTCAGCTTCGAACCGGTCAAGTCAAGTCAAGTCAACTTTATTTATATAGCGCTTTTTACAATAGACATTGTCTCAAAGCAACTTTACAAAATCCAGGACCAACAGATACAAAAACCCCTGTTGAGCAAGCCGAGGGCGACTGTGGCAAGGAAAAACTCCCTGAAAATTACAGGAAGAAACCTTGAGAGGAACCAGACTCAGCAGGGCCCATCCTTCATGGGTGGCCTGGAGGATACTTTAAATAAATACACGATTTACACAAATCATACAAACACAGAATTAAATGATCTAAAAGTCATAACTGGTAATAAATAGATAAATAAACAATTAAATAATAATAGAGTTGTTATCCACTCTAGTCTTCAATAAAGTCTGTAGTGATTTCTTGTCGTTGCAATTACTCCAGACCAGTCACATCTGACAGGAGCAGCATCGTTGTCCCGGCAGTCTCGACTTCAATCCTTAACCTCGGCGGGTAAACAGGTTTCCATCAGAATGCCCTCGGGGTAAAACAACAGAGAATGTAGTTAATAATGTACAATGCTAGTTGACAAACAGTTTTACAGAGAGTTTTAGACTCCGGCAGCCCTAATTATTACAGCATAACTAAAAGGGAGAGCAAGCAGGTAACAAGGTCATGAAGGCTTTCACAGGACATCAGCGCCCATCTCCCCACCGTCACCAAACCTGAGTGATCGGACAAGAGAGGCAGAACGACAGCAACCCAACATCCCTGATCACCACAAGTTTCTATGACCAAGAACCCCCAAGCTCTGCGCCTTTGTCTATACTAATCAAAAGCCTGAGAAAATAAATATGTTTTCAGTCTAGACTTAAACATTGAGACTGTGTCCGAATCCCGAATAGAGGCAGGAAGATTATTCCAGAGTTGTGGAGCTTTGTAGGAAAACGCTCTTCCACCAGCCGTGATCTTTTTAATTTTAGGAACTATAAGTAACCCTGCATCTTGTGAACGAAGTGGACGCGCCGGTAAAGCAAGGCTGGATTCGATACCACGTTCTCAGAATCCAGCCCTGGTTGCAGCGCGTCTCTTTTTACCGCTGCGCCACCTGAGCGGCCTGAGTGAGGCTTTATTAAACTCAAGTTCCTAAAACTGATGTGTCTGTGGTATAAGGTACATTATTTTTATACAGCATTCATAAAGCACTAGATTTGGAATATTATGAAATCCAACTACAGTACTGCCTTGGTCCAGGGCTTTGCACACATACTGTATATTTTACCTTGTAGGGTCAGTTGTACATAAGATACTGATAATAGAGCACCAGGTTTAACTGGGTCGGAATTGCTATCAGCCAGTTCAAATAACAGTGATGTTAACAGAAAAATTACATTTTATCACTTGTGTGCCAAAAGCTGCATTCTTCAGCATTCCAGTGAAGTGCATAATCCACTCTGTCATGGTTACTAATTTAACACAAGCACAACCCAGCCAGCCCCACAGTGTGTTCAGTATTAGTCTGGACATGACAAAAATGGTCTCCTTTTGTGTCTGGGTTGATAGAAGAAAGAAATTAATATTGCATTTTCTTGTCATAAACTATTTCTAGGAAATAACAAAGGCAAAGACTTTACTGAATGTCATGAAATTTTTATATAAGAGATGCCAGGCTGTTGCAAAAAGAAATAGCAATGTCTAAAAGGTAAAATACACTAAATTAGTTTTTCAAGCTGTAAACACATTCATTTATAAGTGATTAGTTTAGCAAAATACATCAAGATAAAAATCCCTTCTTATAGACATAGCTAAACCCCGTTTATTACAGTAGGGGATTCAGGCTTCTGTAGCATCACAGTAGGTGGTATCTTTAATCTGTTACTGACCTGACTGGACCCTGGAAAAAAAATTCATTAAGAAGCCTACTCCCTTGGTGACCCACATTTTGTCCATGATTTTTACTGCGACCCAGGCAACACAAACAATGCATCAAAATGAAACAAAACGAAATATACTTAATAAATAAAAATGGTGTCAATCTGGTCCCACTGTGGTTTACAAGATATAATGTAAAGCCTCTACAAGGGGGCCTTCTGGTACAAGTTCATTTTGTGTTTATTTATTTTTCTCTGCGACCCTTTTTTTTTGCTCCCTGAAAAACAGAGACAAGGCATAAAAGAAAGCCATTAAAAAATTAGAGAAATTGCAAAATAAATTGGAAAAAATTAATCAAATCAACCTGAGTAAATACTTTGTCATGTTGTAAGCATAGAACAATCACAAAAATGTCTCTTACTAATTTTAGAATTAGTAAAATATGATACAGTGGTAGTGCTTTTTGCACACTTTTTAGACAAAACAAGTTGGCATATTAATTAATGATAAAATCACTCTATTACAGCTCTCAGGTGGCGCAGCGGTTAAACATGCTAGCACACCAAAGCTGACATTTCAAACTCATCGTTTCGAAACTCAGCTCTGCTATCCGGCTGGGCTGGGCGCCTACATGAACAACGATTGTCTGTTGTACATACAAGGTGGGAGCTGGATAGGGACTCCTTATAACTGAGGCAATTACGACCTCTGCTGGCTGGTTGATGGAGTCGATCTAATGTCGGAATGATGTGTAATCAGGGTGTGGCTCTCCGTACATAAAGCTGATCCACATATGAACTTGCCTCGTGCAGGTAAAAAGATGCAGTCAGCTACTGCAGACGTGTCGGAGGGGGCGTGTGTCAGTCTCGCTCACCTCAATCAAGGCGGGGATCGGCATCAGTAGAGAGGAAGCATAATGCAATTGGGTAATTGGATATGCGGAGTCGTGAGAAAAAGGGGGGAAAAAATCACTCTATTACTATTGTAGCCCACATAGCTGGAATCCAGGTTCAAATCTCAGTGGAGCCGTTAGGTGGCTGGACATCCTAAAGATGTAATTGGCTATGTCTTATGGCGGTTGACCAATGCCCTACAACAGATGGATTAAATGAAAAATAAAATTAAGCTAGTGATAATTTATTTTATATAAAATGTAGTCAAGTTTCTTAACAGAAATAAGTCATGCAAGATCAAATGAATATCCGGATTTTTGGGGGGTTGGTACAACAGAAATTAAACTGTTCATGCACTGCCAACCCAATCACTATGGGCATCACCAACCAGTTAACAAAACAGCACTAGAGACAAAACTATTGTATGTTGTGATTGTAATAATTTGTTTGTAATAGGTTTCTGTTGCGAGGTGGGCAATTGACCTGAGTACTTTAATGTGTGTCCATTCCTCTTTGGTCCTGTAAAATAGACCAAAAGTGAGTAAAGGGGCCATCAGTAAAACAAAGTATGATACCACATTTAGCCAGCTTTTGGTTATAACATGCCTTATCTAAATAAATTCCTAAAATGAACGGTCAGTTCTTCTGCACAAAATAGGCCAGTTCACCAGATACTGTTCTGAGAACTATGATTTTCCAATGATAGCCATTTATCCTGGAGCTCTGACAGCATTTTAAACTATGCGGCTTGCAGCTGAACTCATCCACGAAGAGGAACACAGTGATACAGTGACACAAAAATGGGCTCAATGATTATGAATGGGTTGCTATGTAAATAGATTCTGCAAACAATCCCTGAAAAGGGACAGCGGCTGTGCTGTTTGTTTCTCCTGTTTCCTAGATTCACGCACACTCCTTTTTAAAGGATAATTAAAGTTAGTGACTGCTGTCTTCTTTAATGCAAAAATATTGCCAGCATATGGCAGAACAAACTGTAACTAAACAGATTATATAAAAGCATCGCAGCTTTGCTTAATTACTTAAAAGAAGCACAAGCAAACGTTGTGGATCAGTTACAGTTGAAGTCATGTGTTTACTTACACTTGAGTTAAAGTGATTAAAACCCAAATTCATATTTATCCCCAGTTTCCACTCCAGATGTCAACAAACAAACTATAGTTCTAGCAAGTTGTAATTTATTATATAAAATTTTCATTTGGTCAGAAGATCACATACGCCAACTGACTGTGACCTCTAGCTTGGAAAATTCTCGAAAATTAAATCATGGCTTTAGAAGCTTCTGATAATTCTGCTAATTGGCATCATTTGAGTTAATTGGACGTGTTCCTGTGGCAATATTTTAAGCCTACCTTAAAGGGCTACTTGCCTATTTGTTGACATCATAAGAAAATCAGCCAAGACAGCAAAAAACCAAAAAAAACTGGTGGACCTCCACAAGTCCAAACGTACATTCTTGGAAGCAATTTCCAAATGCCTGAAGGTACCTTGTTTATCTGTTCAAATGATAATACGCATGTTTAAACACCATGTGACCATGCAGCCATCAAATCATTAAGGAAGGAGTGTTTCTTCTAGAGATGAACATACATACTTTGATGAGAAAATATGAATCAATCAAAGAACAACAGCAAATGATCTTGTCTATCTATCTATCTCACTGACGCACTCACTTTCTTAACCGCTTATCCAATTAGGGTCGTGGGGTGCTGGAGCCTATCCCAGCTTTTTAATGGGCGCAAGGCACATTGTAACACCCTGGACAGGGCATCAGTCAATCGCAGGGCAGACACACACACACACACACACACACACACACACTCACCTATAGGGCAATTCAATGTCTCCAATTAACCTGACTGCATGTCTTTGGACTGTGGGAGGAAACCGGAGCTCCCGGAAGAAACCCACACAGACACATGGAGAATATGCAAACTCTGGACCGCCCCGCCTGGAAATCAAACCCAGAACCTTCTTGCAGTGAGGTGACAATGTTACCTATCTATCTGTCTGTCTGTCTGTCTGTCTGTCTGTCTGTCTGTCTGTCTGTCTGTCTGTCTATCTATCTATCTATCTATCTATCTATCTATCTATCTATCTATCTATCTATCTATCTATCTATCTACCTGTCTCTATCCATCCATCCATCCATCCATCCATCCATCCATCCATCCATCCATCTATCTATCTATCTATCTATCTATCTATCTATCTATCTATCTATCTATCTATCTATCTATCTATCTATCTATCTATCTATCTATCTATCTATCTATCTATCTATCTACCTGTCTCTGTCTGTCTGTCTGTCTGTCTGTCTATCTATCTATCTATCCATCCATCCATCTCTATCTATCTACGGATCTATCTATCAAGGATTTGAGTGAGTTTGACAAGGACCAAATTGTGATGGCTAGACGACTGGGTCAGAGCATCTCCAAAACTACAGCTCCACTACAGTTGGGGTGTTCCCAGTCTGCAGTGGTCAGTATCTATCAAAAGTGGTCCAAGGTAGTAACAGTGGTAAACCAGCGACAGGCACATGGGCGGCCAAGGCTCATTGATGCACGTGGGGAGTGAAGGCTGGCCCGTGTGCTCCGATCCAACAGACGGCCTACTGTAGCTCAAATTGCTGAAGAAGTTAATGCTGGTTCTGATAGAAAGGTGTCAGAATACACAGTGCATCACAGTTTGTTGAGTATGGTGCTGCATAGCCGCAGACCAGTCAGTTAGGAAGGTGGTCATAATGTTATGCTTAATCGGTGTATGTGTAATTAGTAAATCATCACTTTCATTACTGTAATATGTAATATTATAGTATGTCATTTTAGAAACAGCCCATAATTGTCAGCAATAGTTTTGTTGCTAAATTAAACATTAATTTTAATCTTAGCTCTGCCAAGCGGCTGGGCGGCTACATGAACAACGATTGGCTGTTGTTCAGGGTGGGATGAGCCGGACCAGGGTTCCTCATAACTGGTGCAATTACGACCTCTGCTGGCTAATTGATGGTACCTGCGCAGAGTTTGGGGAATAATGCTGATCAGGGTGTGGCTCTCCGTGCACAAGGCTGATCCGCATATGAACTCACCTCTTGCAGGTGAAAAAAGGCAGTCGGTACTGGGCACCTGTCGGAGGGGGCGTGTTTCAGTTGCGAAGCTCCTCAGTCAGCAGTGGAGGGTTGTATCGGTAGAGGTGAAGCGTAACGCAGTCAGGGTCATTGGATAAGACTAGATTAGGGGAGAAAATTGAGGGGGGATCGGAGAAAAAGAGAAAAAAAAACATTAATTTTAACTTTATTTTAACATTTTCTAAAATGCAATCTTCTCTACAATTATTTTGCTATCCCACTACACCAAAAACACACCGATGCACTTACATGAATGTATGACATGCCCTAATAAATTAATCAAATTGCCAATCTACCCATGACTGAGACTGGGTTAAAGAACTAGGGTGTTTCAGATCTGGTTTAATCGGACTTAAGATTTATTATCAATCATCTTATACGCTTTTTTTTATAAAAGCAGAAAACCAAGAATATATACTGTAAATGGTGCATTTTAGTCCCACCCGTATCGGAAAAACAAGCCAATCATTGTTCATGTGGCCGCTCAGCTTTAGCCGGCAGGCAGAGCTGAGATTCGATACGATGTATTCGAGATCCCAGCTCTGGTTCCAGCGTGTGTTTTTACCGCTGCGCCACCTGAGCGGCAAAAACATTTATTTTAATGTTTTACTACTGCTCTATCCAGGTCAGGGTCATGTTAGATCCGGTTTTCCCGGAACAGGACATCAATCCATCACAGGGCCCAGCCATCCCCCAAAACCAACCCTCCACAGACACAGCCGGTCATGTCTGTATGTGGACGCCTAACCACCCGACAGAAATGCTGGGATTAGAACCATGAATCCCAGGGGTAGTGGGTTAGCATTATATACTGCTTTGCCACCAGGCCTTACAGTAAGTAAGCAGCCACCAGAGCAGCCAGGTCCAATATTAAATTCCAATTAATTTGTTTAAATTCATGTTCTGGGGGTGGGCTGTAGTCACCCAATTATTTATTTTCCCTTTAATCCCTGCATAGTATTATCCGTACAACATCCAGAGACCCCTGGATCAAAAATGTATCTAAGAATACTGTAAGTGTTATGAATCAGTACTTAGCCTGCGGTTTTATTTGTAAGAAACTATTGAAATCTCTAGGAGTTAATGTTAATGCCCAAAGCATCCTCAGGCTTAGAGTTAAAAGCTACTAAATACAAAGATAAACTGTTACTGTATTATTATCTCTTGGCCTAACCAGTGTTAGACTTACATACTTCGAGTATGATGCCAAGTCTACGGCTCACAGCTTTTAGCATTCATTAGCTGTCACAGAATCCAAGGTGTAAGCATCAGTTGAAATATCAGTTCCAGTTTGGGCTGTATGTGTTTATTTCTCAGCTTGATTCTTAAATTTGATTCTGCCTCGCTTTTAAGTCAATTTGGATAGGCGCATCAAATGTACAATTTAAAGATTAATGAGTTTAAGTGTTTCTGCTACAATCAATTTAATTATATAAATTGTATCCTTTAATTTTGTGGCAACAGAAACTGAAAGAGAAAGGACCTTTTCTGTTTCAGTATAACTGCCCATAACCCTTGAGCACAGATTAGGGTAATTACATGGTGCGGTAAGTTTGGTGGAAGGAACTCCAGTTTCCTGCACTGAGGCTTGACCTCAACCTTGGAATGAAATTAAACATTATTCAGATTTCAAAGTCTTGTGGAAAGCCATTTTAAAAGAGTGGCTTCCAAGTGGGATGTCCAACAAGCTCATGATGAGATGTTGGCATACTTTTGGCAACAAACAGAATCAACAAAGCTGTTCTGACAAAAACCCTAAGTGGATGGATCATCCAACAAGGTTGCCTCATGGTTACGTCATGGTATTGTGTGGTGTATGGGGTACCTGAATTGTAGGACCTTTCTTTCCTCATGAACGGAACATTAAGTGCAGACCTTTACACATGGCTTTTTAGATAAAGACATGTTTCTTTCATTGTTGTCAGAGGTTGGAACATTTCCTGATTTCTTACAGGATGACGCCTGCTTCAGAACAGACACATTGTCAGCAGTTTCCCCAAAAGTGGATTGGTCATAAAGGTCCAATTGAGTGGCCACCACATCCTCCTAATTTATTTTATGAAGATGCAAAATGTTATTCATCTTAAAGACAAAATTGTTGATGCTTGTGCTCACATTCAGCCAGATGTTTTGGTAAAAGTTTGGGTATGGAAAAAAGGAAAAGCCTTAGCTCTCACAAATGAATGCCAGCATATCAAACACATTCTGTATTTCTTATGGTCAACACTTACCTTCCCATTTGAAAAGCTAAAGTTGAATCCAAGATAGCAGCATTGAAGACGGCCTCCATGTTCACAAGCACTCACAAGCAGATGTAATAATGAAAATGAAAGCTATGAGTTGGGAGCTTAGTAGTAAGTAAAGTATAGAAATGAGATGGTGGGTGGTGGAGTAATAGCAGAATTTATCTTTTGGCTGTGTGTCTATACAGTGGATTTAAAAATATCAGACAGACTGGGTGGGTCGGTCGGCCGTTAGATACAAAGATAGATAAATAGATAGGTCGGTAGATCATTTCTGATTTATTTCCACTTTCAACTGCAATTAAATTGAAAAACTACCTAAAATCATTGAGAAGAAAAACTACAATAATGTGGTTGCATAAGTGTGCACACCCTTCTATAATTGGACATGTGGCTGTGTCAGGAGTCAGTCAGGAGGAAGGTACTAAAACTTTTCCAAGGCATTACATATACCATGGAACACAGTAAAGACAGTCATCAACAAGCGAATAAAATATGGAACGGCAGTGGCATTATCAAAAAAATGGATGAAAACTGGCATATGTGTGGAGGTACCATTGACGCAAAGATGTATATTTCCATTTTAGAGACGAGCTGCCATCAAGGTGACAGCTTTTCCTGGGAAGTCTGCAGTTATTTCAGCAAGACAATGCCAAACCTCATTCTGTACAGAATGCATGTGCTTCACTGGCCTGCCTGCAGTCCAGATCTGTCTCCTATACAAATGCATGGAGCATCATAAAGAGGAGAATCTGACAATGGCAACCACGAACTGGTGAGCAGCTGAAGTCTCGTATCAAGCAAGAATGGAGAAAAAGACAGACCTTGAATTCCGATGGTCGTGGCTAGAGTAATTTACCACAATATTTTACCCATGCCATTTTTACTTTAAACTCATAGGCTTTGTCTTATAGATATCAAAAGGAAAGTTTTGGTTCTATCCAATTTTGCATTCAGAGAAAAGTGAAAGGTTGCCAATATTTTTGCCCACATCTGTATGCACATTCACTACATTGTCTCACCTTATTGTCCGTCTTTGGTTTTGTACTGCTTAAGGTCAACTACTGTCCACTGTGTATTCACTGTTCGTCAGCTGCCCTGCCCTTGTTTTCATCTATTGTCTGTCGCTATTAATCTTGCACTACAATCAACAGCAATTCAAGTGAATAATACATCCAGGCAATAAACTGTAGTTGAATCTGTCAGTGAAACAGATGTGCTAAAAGTCATTAGTTGTGTGTTCACAACCAGGAGCCGCAGCCCCCTAGAGGGCCACAGTGAGCCTAAAGGGCGGTCCCATTGAAATGAGTCTTTGAGAATGGACACATATGTGATTTGCCCACCACAAAAGTGCAAAAGTCAACAAATGGCCACAACAAAACTTAATCCTCCACCCAGGACTCAAGGAAGACAAGCATCAAAGCTCTTCTCTGTTCTTGCACCCAAGTGGTGGAACTTGGTCTTCCCCTGTCTGTCCGAACATCTGAGTCTCTTGCTGTGTTTAAAAAAACAATTAAAAACCCACCTCTTTACTAAGCACTTAAGCTGACTTGTACTTACTTACTAACGCTCTTATTTCTTGTCCAAAACAAAAAACAAAAAAAACCCAGTAACTTTGATTAAGCAGATTTTTAGCAGATTTGTGTTCTTGGACTGTTGTCTACTTAAACTAGAGTAAGGTAAGGTCTACTATGGAAGCACTTCTGTAAGTCACTCTGGATAAGAGTGTCTGCTAAATGTAAATGTAAACAAAAGATTCTGATTCAGTTAGTGATGCAAAGCCCGCTGACGTAGACCAACGGAAGCTCCCACCACCAGTTCAACAGAAATAAACCCACTATATTAACCAAAATCAGAAAATACAAGATAATGTACCTTCATCATGGATTCATCAAATTTCCTTTGAGCAAGAACACATCTTTTGTCATGATTTTTTTTGAAGACCAGGGTGTCTTGGAGACAAAAATATTGAGAACTGCTGATCTAAAAAGACTCAGAACATTTAACAAAAACAAAACAAACCTTTATTCAAGCACTAGCAGTTAGGTCTGCAAAACCCCAGAATGAAGATTTGCCAAATGTGTTCTCTTAATTACAACAATGACCAGTTTAAGTGACAATTTAAAAAAGAAATCATATTTCTTTTTAAGCAGATGTAGATGCAAAATGCCATGACTAAGACAGAAACAATAGCGTGCTTTTTTAAATGTAATGTTTAAAGTTGTATACCATTTGCCACCCACTTTTTAAAAATGAGATCAAAATACCACTAACATCACTGCTTTCTCTCACATCACAGTTCAAGATATTCAGCTAATGCTTGCTGATTTTCTCAACAATACAATCAAAGAATCACAACAAAGTCACAGTTCCATTTTTATCTTGTGCATGAGGTCCTTTTGGTCAATCATCTCCAGCTGCCTGGTCCATCGATGGTACGCCAGCAGTGCAATGTTCTTGGCTGCCACAGAGCTCATCTCCATGGCGCTCGCTGCCCATTCGATTCCATTAAGGTAGTACAGGTTGTCGTGCAGGATCATGGGTGGCATCTCCTGAGAGCTTCCGTATTGAGGATACGCCTGCCATTCTGTAACTTGCACTGAGTAGTAAGACTTAAAGAGGGTTTTTAGCTCATTCCTTTCCAGCGGTTCAGGGGAGAAGACCTTATAGACTCTGGCTTCATGTGGCTGCTTACGGCGGAAGCTTGCGGTGATGTTGACGGGGCAGATGCTGGCGACGCTGTTGAAGAAGAGATCAGCTGCTCCAGTGGTCAGGACACTTGTGAAAGGGAAAAGCTTGGGGTCAGAGAAGCCAAAGTAGCTGCAGTTCAGGTAACCATGAATGATGGAGGCCACTGTCTGGTGGTAAGAACCAGGTATATCTGGTAGCTGGGGCTCAAAACCTTCAAAGGAGATGTCAGCTTTGACATTTTTCTGGAGAGGAGTGGCTATGACGACTATATCGTAGACATCATCAGATCCATTAAAGGTGGTAGAAGAATAACTGAGCTTGTACTGGTGGGCATCACCTGAAAACAAAAGATTATTGCAGCCAGATGTTAAATTCACATTAATGTTACATTATTAATGTCAAAGTGGACTATTATGTATGGCCAAGTTCAAAATTTTACATACACATATAGAGGAAATGTATGTTATGTCTAATGTACAAAAACCATATTTATCATATGTTGCACTTTATCATATCTTTTGTTGCTTGTTGTTTTATGTTTTCATCTATTGTCTGTCACTATTAATCTTGTGGTATGCACTACGATCAACAGCAATTTACGTGAGCAATACATCCAGGCAATAAACTGTAGTTGAATCTGTCGGTGAAACAGATGTGCTAAATGTTGTCAAAGTATCTAAAACAGGGTGTTCTCAACCAGGAGCTGCAGTTCCCTAGGGGGCCACAGTGAGCCTAAAGGGTGGCCCCATTGGTCCCAGGATCAATCACAGACTTTGCAAGCAAATATGGGTTGGGGGCTCACTACATTGTGCCAAACTTTGTAAAAGAATTGTCAGTTAAAAGGACATTTCTCAATTCAAAACTGCAAATAATTTGTCTTTAACCATCTACAATACATAATATTGCGAAAAGATTCAGTAAATCCATATAAATCTCAGTCCATAAGCCCTTAAACAACATTGCACTATAAACCGTATAAACTCTATTCTGCAAAAACAAAGTCTTACATCAATTCTATGCAGAAACACAGCTGAGTTTTCTGGGTGTAAGCTAATCTCATATGGACCAAAAGACAATAGAAATGTGTTCTGTTCTCAGATGAGTCTATGTTTTAGACATTGAGTTTTTTGTCAAAGGTGGAAATAACCATCCAGACTGTTATCAATAAAAGGTGCAAAAGTCAACATCTGTGGAACACATACTTCTTTGTCCAAATAAATCCACAAACTTACGTTCTTTCTTGTGCATAAAGCAAATTAGTTGATCAGTTTGGACGTGCAGATCATTTTATAAATTAACCTCATGTTAGTAATTATACACTGCCTGCCCAAAAAAAAGGTCACCACCTGGATTTAACTAAGCAAATAGGTAAGAGCCTCCCATTGGATAATTACTGCATGGGTGATTATGTTTTAGCTGGCAACAAGTTATTTAACCCTAACTGATGCAGTGAGTAGCTTCTCATTTGTTAAACAACCATGTCAAAAAGACACATCCTGTGGTCGTGGAATAGATGTTAATCTGTTTCAGAAGGGTCAAATTATTGGCATGCATCAAGCAGAGAAAACATCTAAGGAGATTGCTGAAACTACTAAAATCGGGTTAAGAACTGTCCAACGCATTATTACAAAGTGGAAGGACAGTGGGGAAACATCATCTTCGAGGAAGGAATGTGGTTGGAAAAAAAGTCTTGAATGATTGTGATCGGCGATCACTTAAACGTTTGGTGAAATCAAATGGTAGAAAAACTACAGTAGAACTCAGGGAAATGTTTAATAGTGAAAGTAAGAGCATTTCCACACACACAATGTGAAGGGAACTCAAGGGATTGGGACTAAACAGCTGTGTAGCCTTAAGAAAACCACTTGTCAGTGAGGCTAACCGGCAGAATTGGCTTCAATTTGCTAGGGAGCGTAAAGATTGGACTCTGGAGCAATGGAAGAAGGTCATGTGGTCTGATGAGTCCAGATGTACCCTGTTCCAGAGTGATGGGCGCATCAGGGTAAGAAGAGAGGCGGCTGAAGTGATGCACCCATCATGCCTAGTGCCTACCGTACAAGCCTGTGGGGGCAGTGCTATGATCTGGGGTTGCTGCAGTTGGTCAGGTCTAGGTTCAGCAACGTTATGTGCCCAAAGAATGAGGTCAGCTGACTACCTGAACATACTGAACCACCAGGTTATTCCATCAATGGATTTTTTCTTCCCTGATGGCACGGGCATGTTCCAAGATGACAATGCCAGGATTCATCGGGCTCAAATTGTGAAAGAGGATTGGCATGGATTGGCCACCACAGAGTCCAGACCTGAACCCCATTGAGAATCTTTGGGATGTGCTGGAGAAGACTTTGTGCAGTGGTCCAAGACCTTGGGGAGAAATTAATGCAAGTCTGGACAGAAATAAATGTTGTGACATTGCAGAAGCTTGTGGAAACGATGCCACAGCGAATGTGTGCCGTAATCAAAGCAAATGGCGGTCCAACCGAATATTAGTGTGTGACCTTTTTTTTGACCAGGCAGTGTAATTCACTACAGCTGGTTACTTCTGTCTGCCCATATAAATAGTCTATCTACCGCAATCAGACCGAGCCACAACAAAAATCACAACAGCAGAGTCTCTGTAGAGATCCCGGAAAGACTGATAACATTCACTTAGAGCAATTTCAGGCCATGCATTCATCTGTACAAACAACTGTCTGTAGGTACTAAGAACATGGAACAATGATCTCTTTGCTAATGTCGATAATAAAACTAAACCTGTCACCACATGCAGAGGAGGTCTAAAAGGTCAGATGTAATCTACAAATCAACAGGTCTGCCATGAATCTGCTAGACACATAAAGCACTGTGTACAGTTAAGTAAGCATTACATCTTTAGTAATGCAAAGTAATGTAAAGTGTCCAGTGTGCACGTTCATGTATGAATATGTATGTTTATATTTTAAATATTCGTCCATACAAAATAAATTTTGTCCCACGACATTGATCATTGTGACCCTTAGTGGATTTTTAATGCAAGGGCAAAATGCAGTGCACAGCATAATTACTTAGGTATTCCTAGGGTGTTGCTAGATGGTTGCTATGGCTTTGCTATGTGGTTGTTAGGGTGATTACAGACAGTTATTAGGCTATTACAGGCAGTTACTAGGGTGTTACTAGTGTAACTCCCTGAAGTTGCTATGCAAAAACCAGCATTTAAAAAGCTGTATCCAAGTTCAAATCTCACAATCAGACCAAACAAACCCTAAATTGCTTTGGTGTCAGTACCTTAAAAACTGCACAACGAGCAGACAGAACTACAAAAAAGGAAAAGTGAACACTAGTTTTCCTGGCTCACCACAGCTCACTATACACTGATGCATTAACATGTTGTTAATAAATTGGAACACATGACATACATCTAGATTTATAAAAAATATATATTTCACTTCCACTGGTGAAGATCCTTATTGCTCCTCCACCAAACTTTCTACTTGGCACTTGGACAGGCAACATTCTTCTGCCATCTGTTAAACCCTGGTTCATCAGTCATACTGCCAGATGGTAAAGTGCTAGAGATACTGTCTTGATGGAAAAGTGGCATTCTATGACAACTAAACTCTTTGGTACTAGACATTTTTTGCCACAGAGAAGAAATGGCACTACGCTTGATTCTATCTAAATTAAAAGGTATGCCATAGGGCCAAAAGTATGTGGACACCCTTAATAATGATAGAGTTCTTGTTTCAGCCACACTATTACAAACACGTGTAAAAATCAAATTACATGCATTAGTTTGGGAAAGACCCTTTCATGTTTCAGCATAAACGTGATCATGCACAACATCGCTGTTGACCTGTCTGGTCAAAGTTTTGGCCTAAGCGGCAGATGAATACAGAGAGCATAGTGTTCCACTGTACACGATAAAGCTCTCTGCAGGAATCCACCACTGACCAGTGAAAGAAATCTATCTTTCCAAGTGATTGATGTTCATGCAGTAGAGGTAGTGGCAGCTTTAGGTGGTGCCTAACATCCCTGTAGGCTGAAGAGAGCCACAGAGACCTGTGTGCTTTATCACTCAGAGATGAATACCTATAAAGCCATAACACACTTAAAGAATCAAACCCAGGTCTTACTTGTGGTTAGCTGGCATAACAGACTGCTCCGCCACCCCTACTTTGTTTTTTTTAGTAGTATCATTTTCATATAAACTACTTCTTGTTCAGAAGATATTCAAATACTATTTAAGTGCACACAGTACACACTACAAAGATCCACAGTAGACAAACAATTACCTGCATAATAACCTTCTACATCATTAAGGGTCTGTGGGTACACATGGACATGTAACTTGATATAGAATATAAAGTGCTCTACAGTACAAAGGTTGATTTAAATTGAATTATTACCATTTGAGAGAAGAGAAACTGTGTTAACTTGGGCCTGGATGAGATTGGCCTTGGCTAGTTTTAGCAGTCCTGAAGCGACCAGTTTGTTCCCTCCCTCCACTGCCCACAGATTGGCCTGTGCACCAGCCAGGGATACAGCACCTGTAAACAGAAGTACGACACAAATGACAGATCATTACCAAATTGTGAAACAAGCAGATGTAGAAACAACAAAAGAAAATTATTAGCACTAGGTACTTTTGTAGCATTTCAAAAAAGAACCCAGCATTCACCTCTCTCTCACACACACATACTCTCTCATTTTTTTAATTCAAACAGCTTTATTATGACTGTTATGACTGAGCATGACTGTTGCAGTAGTTACAGTACTGCCAAAGCATCTCTCTTTGTCTCTTTTTGTCTTGTGTTATTGTAGCGACAGCGGTAGCTCAGTGGTTAGGGTACTGGACTAGTAATTAAAATGTTGCCAGTTTGAGCTCCATCACCACCAAGTTGCCACTGTTGGGCCCATGAGCATGGCACTTAACCTGGATAACTTTGGATAAATGAGACCGAGTGATGATGTAGTGAGTTGGTTATAATGCCCTCTAGTGTTCTAAAACTGTAATTACATTAAATTGCATAGAGCATGATGGGCCGTTCGCGAACGATCCGATTCTATTGAACGGCTCTTTAAAATAAACAAAAGGAACCGAGTCGCGCCTCTGGGAGCCGCTATATATATTTATTTCTACGCACGCACGCACACACACACACACACACACACACACACACACACACACACACACACACACACACACACACACACACACACACACACACACACACACACACACACACACAGCGCACGCGCGCGAGAGAGAGACACACACACACACACACACAGCGCACGCGCGCGAGAGAGAGACACACACACACACACACACACACACACACACACACAGCGCACGCGCGCGAGAGAGAGACACACACACACACACACACACACACACACACACACTGATCGTTATTACTACCTCATTACTGTAAATATTATATTAAGCTTTATTGTTATTATTGTGCACTGTTTTTATTAATATTTTATTCTATTTTATATTTTTTGCACATGTAACTGTTTTGTATATATTTGTTCTTTCTTACTGTTATTTTTTTATTATTTCTCTGTAACTGAGCTTTGGCAATACGAATGTCTTTATTTGTCATGCCAATAAAGCTTCTTTTGAGTTTGAGTTGAGAGAGCCGTAACCGAGCTACAGAGAGAACATGCAGAAAAGAAGCAGTGCTCTTAGTATAATGACAAATAATTGAGAAATAAACTATAAACTTGTTTAATTATGTTAAATCTGATTCGTTCATGGCGCGTACTGAGCTTTTCAAGCCTAACTTACATCAAGAACAAGTACAGGGAGCGACTGAGGGCTCTGGACCAGGAGCTCCATGTCTGCCTCTCATCCATCCCTGCCAGAATAGGGCGATTGTGAGCATCATCCCAGGCTCAGGTTTCTCATTAAAAGTAAGTCACGTTTACCCCTCCCTCCCTAAATGACACCTTATGGTGTGTGTGTGTTAGCAGTCCGAAGGATGCAGAGTGTAAGTTTTTTTATACATTTTAGACTGGGGTGACTTGAGATTTTGCATACTTTTAAAGGGTGCCGTGACTGAAAAAAGGTTGAGAAACACTGGCATAGAGAATAGACTTAATATTGAACTTCACTATGCAGACAGTAACATCACTGTACCTCAATAGATTGTGTCACAGTGTACTGTTACACATGAAGTATATGTCCTAACATATGCTTAACTTTTTAAAGTCATGCCTCATCAACACATGTGCTTGCTCCTCTTCTTCTCTTATAATGTAAAGAATCATTAATTAAGGTAAAAGCCAAAAAGGGCATATTAACAACAACACAGTGTCACTGATGCAAAGCACCGATGTGACTACTCACCCAACACATATAAAAAAACACTGTCAATAAATATGCTACTTATTAAAAGTAACTGAGTTGTAAGCCAGGCCTATGAGATCATTTACCTCTAAAGAATATAGTGGAATGTAGGACCTAAAGCAAACGTTAAACAAACCCACCAACAAATGCAGGTATGCTGACGTTCTGGCCGTAGTTGACCCACATGACTGGAGCGACAACTTCATCAATGAAGCGCTGGGACACACCCAACTCCAACAGATAATCTGACAGGGAGCGACGGGTCATGTTGAGAAATCCTGAACCACCAAGAGAGTGCAGCAACTCATCCACTGAAGTAAAGGCATAGCCATGAGCCTGGTATTTGTAGATTCTAATAGAAACACACACAATAATACAAAATGTACATAATACATCAGGTTCTATGATGAAATGAAACTGCATCTGTTGGGTCAAACATATACATACAGCACAGTACACCGACCAGGCATAACATTATGACCACTGACAGGTGAAGTGAATAACACTGATTATCTCTTCATCAAGGCACCTGTTAGTGAGTGGGATATGTTAGGCAGTGAGTGAACATTTTATCCTCAAAGTTGGTGTGTTAGAAGCAGGAAAAATGTGCAAGTGTAAGGATTTGAGTGAGTTTGACAAGGGCCAAATTGTAATGGCTGGATGACTGGGTCAGAGCATCTCCAAAACTGCAGCTCTTGTGGGGTGTTCCCGGTCTGCAGTGGTCAGTATCTAGGAGGAACAGTGGTAAATAGGGCTGCACGATATGACTAAAAACTCATATCTCGATATGCTTTTGAGATATAATGTAAACGTAAAAGTACAATGGCAGGCCAGATTTTATAGGACCATTACACTAACCAGATTGTTTTAAGAAACCTAAGCTTCAGTTCAGTCGAATCACTATGACTTCTGATCGTTTCTTGAATCTACTCACCTCATGAACTTCTCCATGATCTCCTCCACCCACATCTGAAGGCGAATGAAGCTGATGCCATAGCGCCACCACAGGCGAAAAAGATCCAGCAAGTACCAGTCAGTCTCTTCCAGGATGAATTCCTTGCCGTTAAATACAGCAGTCTTGCCAGCAATGCTTTTTCGATATTTCAGTCCTGCCAAAAGAGAGGCCAAAATCAAGAAGGATAACAATCCCCAATGGGAACTAACTTGGAAGGACTAGGACCTATAATAGATATAAGATAGAAAGCAACATGGAAAAACAAGGATTGTTTTCTAGAACAGTGGTTCCCAACCAGGGGGCCTCAGTAAGCCTAGAGGGGGGTCCTGTTGCATTTGATTGAAAAAAGTAAAAAAGAATCACATGAGATGGGATGGGTTAATCAAGAAGCTATTGGCATATGGGAGATTTCTTGTGATGTCACATAGAATTTTAAACTGCCTGTTAAGTTGGGATTTGGAGAATGGACAAATTTGATTTGCCCGCCACAAAGGTCAACGGACAGCGACTATGAAAGATTCTGATTCAGCTGTTAATGCAGATCTCTTTAAAGTTGACCAAAGTAAGGAAGCTCCCACCACCAGTTAACCAGAAATAAACTCACATCATCAATTAAAATCAGAAGATTCCAAGATAATAAAACCGTTATCGTGGATTCATAAAATTTCCCACAAAACCTTTTGAGATCATTGATTAATTAAACAAGAATAACATTATAAGTTTTTTTTAAAACACAGGGGTTCTAAGAGATAAAAAAAGGTTGAGAACAACTGTTCAAGAAAATCTACATTAAGCCACATTAAAATGTGGTCAAGACATAAATTGGCAGGGTCAAGCTTGACCCATTACTTTTCAAAAGGTACAAGGTCTTACTTGGATGCCTTTTTATACCTTATACCAATGCATAACTGCATTAACATGTTGATAAAGTAAAACATTAAACCATCTTGGTCAGATTGGACTGAATTTACAAATAAATGCTTTGTTTTTATTACCAATTCACATACTGTCCCAACATTTATGAAATTTTATTTTGTAGGAGATTTGGTACAAACCCAGCTGCTTCATGAAGTCCTGCATATGAAGGTTGAGGGAATGGATAATAGAGCCACCGGATTCATAGTCTTGGTTGTTAACGGTAACGGTTGCCAGGCGACCCCCGACCACACCTTTCTCAAACACATCAATGGCCACTTCTGGTCCAAAATGCTGTCGCAAAAAATGTGCAGTTGCGGTTCCGCCAATTCCAGCACCAATAATAGCTAAAACACAACACAAAAACATAGATTATGAGAGGAGATTCGACTGTTACAGTGGTTATTGATTTTTGGGACCAAATTACTTCCACTATTTGTTATGTATTTAGTTATTAGGATTTTAACGTTATGTTTTACACACTTTGGTTACATTCATGACAGGACAGGTCATTAGTGGTTACACAAGATTCAGTTCAAGTTTTAAATGACAAACACAGTCATGGACAATTTTGTATCTCCAATTCACCTCATTTGAATGTCTTTGGGCTGTGAGAGGAAACCTGAGCTCCTGAAGGAAACCCACGTGGACACGGGGAGAACATGCAAACTCCACACAGAAAGGACCCGTACCGCTCCACCTGGGAATCAAACCCAGGACTTCTTGCTGTGAGTCAAGAGCAGTGCTACCCACTGAGCCATGGTGCCGCCACTATCTGTTATTTAAAGATCGTAGTAAATGTATATTTTGGTGTTTAATAATACGTTAACAAATGTAAAATGTAACTCAGCATAGCTTTAGCATTTAGTTTAGCTAAATAAGCTTTCACTATGGGTGTGTTCGAAAAGCTAGTGTGTGCTGTCTACATAGGCAGCATTTTACGTCATCCTGTGCGCGCTCCCGAGAAGGAGGCTGTTCGAAATCCTAGATGCCTTAATATCCTCACTTCTGAGGTATCTTCATATTTCAATGTTATTTTGGCTCAAGAACGAGTGAGCATCCGACGCTGCCTTAGTGATCAAGGCAATCCCAGCATTCATTGCGGGTCGGGCGTTCTTCTCTCACAGAAAGATAAACATGGCTGACGGGGCGGAGAAACGAATGGAGTTATTTTTAAACGTAAATAAAATATTACTGATTTTTAACTTGTATAAACTTGTATCGAGTGTTTTTATTTGCAAGTTCAGGCTTGTCAGGAAATTTAACCGTTATCGATACATGAAGGAAGATGTTATATTGACGTTAGCGTGCTGTGCTATCTCAATCCATTGGTTTTAATGGCTAAACGCGAAATGCTAAACCCGATGGAATCGCTGTCTAAGTAGCGCGTTTGAATAACCTGCCTTATAAGTCACTGACTTATTAGAATCCTCTCTACTGAGGCAGCTGCCTATGTAGACAGTAAGACAGCAAGGCAGCTCACTAGGTTTTCGAACACACCCAATATTTACTAGGCTGTAATGTACCGAAAGTTAGGAGTTTAACTTTTTATTAAGTGCCTATACCATTACAATATAAAAGATTAATTAACATAAATAACAATGTGCAGATAGATATAATAATTTTCATAGTTATTGTTTAGCCATTTTCCAGCTACGCAGTTTTAATCCGTGTATTGTTTTAAGGCACCCAAATTGTGTACAAATTATGGACAAAATTTTCATTTATCTGGTGCTTATTAAATAAAAACGCTGTTTGAGACATGAGGACACAAAGTTAAAACAACACTAAGTAAAATAAAATGTTATTACAGACATCCCAAGTGCCCCGGAGGTTCCGGGAGTCTCCCGCATATACAGCGGGGGAAATAAGTATTGAATGCATCAACATTTTTCTCAGTAAATAAATTTCTAATGGGACTATTCACATGAAATTTTCACCAGATGTTGGTAACAACCCAAGTAATCCACACATATAAAGCAGTCAAAACAAATAAGTCCAAAAATTAAGTTATGTGTAATAAAGTGAAATGACACAGGGAAAAAGTATTGAACACATGAAGAAAAGGAGGTGCAAAAAGGCATGGAAAGCCAAAACACCAGCTGAAATCTATCACTATTTAGAAAGCAATCCTGCCCCTATCAGTGCAAATTAATATCAGTTGGTTTAGTCCTAATTGATTGCCTACCAAAAGGTTTCTCATTACCAAGGTGTCACACAAGAAGCATCTCGTGATGGGTAAAAGCAAAGAGCTCTCTCAAGACCTTCGCAACCTTATTGTTGCAAAACATACTGATGGTATTGGTTACAGACGTATTTCTAAACTTCTGAATGTTCCAGTGAGCACCGTTGGGGCCATTGTCCGGAAGTGGAAAGAACATCATTTCACCATAAACCGGCCACGGCCAGGTGCTCCTCGCAAGATTTCTGACAGAGGAGTCAAAAGAATAATCAGAAGAGTTGTCCAAGAGCCAAGGACCACTCGCGGAGAGCTTCAGAAAGACCTGGAATTAGCAGGTACAGTTGTTTCAAAGAAAAGTATAAGTAATGCACTCAACCGCCATGGCCTTTATGCACACTCACCACGCAAGACTCAATTTCTGAAGAAAAAGCATGTTAAAGCTCATTTAAAGTTTGCTGCACAACATTTGGACAGGCCTATAAAATACTGGGAGAATATAGTCTGGTCAGATGAGACCAAAATTGAACTCTTTGGATGTCATAGCACACACCATGTTTGGAGGAGAAAAGGCACTGCACATCACCCCAATAACACCATACCAACAGTGAAGTTTGGAGGTGGGAACATCATGGTGTGGGGCTGTTTCTCAGCATATGGTACTGGTAGACTTCATGTAATTGAAGAAAGGATGAATGGAGAAATGTACCGAGACATTCCTGATAAGAATCTGCTGCCATCTACCAGGACGCTGAAGATGAAACGAGGGTGGACATTTCAGCAAGACAATGATCCTAAACACACAGCCAAGGAAACTCTCAAGTGGTTTCAGAGAAAGAAAATAAAGCTGCTAGAATGGCCCAGTCAATCATCCGACTTGAATCTAATAGAAAATCTATGGAAAGAACTGAAAATCAGAGTTCATAGAAGAGGCCCCCGGAACAGTCATGATCTGAAGACAGTTTGTGTGGAAGAATGGGCCAAAATCACACCTGAACAATGCATGCGACTAGTTTCTCCATACAGAAGGCGTCTTGAAGCTGTCATTACCAACAAAGGCTTTTCTACTAAATATTAAATAAATTTCAGTAAGTGTGTTCAATACTTTTTCCCTGTGTCATTTCCCTTTATTACACATAACTTAATTTTTGGACTTATTTGTTTTGACTGCTTTATATGTGTGGATTACTTGGGTTGTTACCAACATCTGGTGAAAATTTCATGTCAATAGTCCCATCAGAAATATATTTACTGAGAAAAATGTTGATGCGTTCAATACTTATTTCCCCCACTGTACATAGCGGCTCCCTGATGCCCACAAGTCAGATAAAATCTCCCGGAATCTAGTCCAAGAGCGCACGCGCACGCAGGCGACACAGACTTTATTCCCGATCGCGTATTAACTCCGTTATCTGATATACAATCTAGTGCACTGTGTAGGGAACATAAATCAATTGTCTAATATACTGTCTAGTGCACTATGTAGGGAACATAATTAATTATGTAATACACTATCTAGTGCACTATGAAAGGAACACAAATCATCATCTAGTTATACTTTCTAGTGCACTATGTAGTGAACATGAATGCGTTATCTAATACACTATCTAGTGCACTATGTAGTGAACATGAATGCATTATCTAATACACTATCTAGTTAATTATGTAGGGAACATAAATCCGTGATCTGATATAAAATCTAGTGCACTGTGTAGGGAACATAAACCAATTGTCTAATTCACTATCTAGTGCACTACGTAGGGAACATAAATTCATATCTAAAATACTATCTAGTGCACTATGTAGGGAACCTAAATCCGTTAACTAATACGCTACCTAAAGCATTATGTAAGAAACATAAGTCTATTATCTAGTACACTATCTAATGCACTAAGGAACATAAATTCATTTCTAATATACAATCTAGTGCACTATGTAGGGAACATAAATCTATTATCTTTCACACTATCTAGTGCACTATGCAGTACACATTAATGTGTTTGTGACGCGAACAGTTAGCTCAATTAGCAGCTCCTTAAAGTTCTGTTATCACCCATATGAAATGAGTTTTTGCAACTTGGGATGTCTGTTATTAAAACGTTATTTGTGATATAACTAAGAACGCTGCATACAAGGAGATGTTCATTAATGTTAGCGGCCACATACAACTGAAATACACATCTGTGGCGATATGTTCGCTGACAGAGGCAAACATTGCACATATCACACTTACTATTTTAGTGGGTTTAAGTTTGATAGATATAAAGAAACAATAATTGATAGATATAAAGAAATAATAATAGTTTGCTAAGTAAAAAAAACAACAAGATGTCATTTGGTCATACGTTATTTAATGTAGTACTGTAATACTAGGTACTGATACTCATAAACCTTATCAACTGATAAACACAAGGGTTACACAAAACTAAAATTCTTTATAAAATTACAGCTAATATTGCTACAACTGATAAAGAACGTATATAAAAAATAAATGATTGTGGAACCCAACGATAAATAATCAGGACATACTTTTTATGAGGTAAATATTCAATCATTGTGTCAGGCCTAATTGAATGTCAAATCACAAAATACACTCTTTACACTGCATGTCTACGCTATTGAGTCCAAAGCCCTATGTAGTGCACTACAGTTCTAACAGGCAGCAGTTTAGGATGCAGCCATGGCTAATGTAGCTAGCTGCATTATCTAAACACTGTGCAGTACATCAATGAAATCCTACCGATTTTGGAAGGCGGTGCACCGTCCAGGTGATCAAATCCTGAATCTGCAAGTGTCGGTGGTGCGCAGATTAGGTAGAAAAACGCGATCAGAACACACAGTGACATGTTGATGAGCTTCGGGTATATTAACAAGCAGAGCTAATGTTAACGTAATAGTCCATCAGTTTAGTAGTGCCTCGTTAGCTAGAGTAAACTGCAGTACAGCGACACAGACGGTTCTATTTAACCGCACTGCATTTACACATCTGTGTTTATAATATTACATAAACAGCATTATTACTCTCTGAATATCGTTGCACACATCGCATTAGTTCCGTATAGAAATGACGTGCCCACGCTGACATGACATCATACTGCTTCAATAATACGGCGAACGCAGGAACTTTTGGGGCTGCAGGACATTAAACAGCCATTAATTTAACGCTTGAAGGACAAAAGAGAGTGAAAATGTGATACAAATTTAAATAATACAAAAGCACGAAATCCGCTGTATCAGGCTTCACTCTGAGGAGAAGAGCGCTGTGTTCCAAATACTACCCTATACGCTAAATAGTGTTCCAATCATAGATTTTGACCAATGACTAAGCTACTATACGAAGCACACTGTATAGGATATTGTATGCGGATCGAGACACAGCCCTCCACCTGTCGGCTACAGCAATCTGCTGCGTGTGCAGCCGAATAGTTTTTGGTTATTATAATCAATTTATTATTCGTTAAGTTAGTGTATGCATTCTGTATAATACTCATTATTCTTTGAGGATTTTATTTTGATTATTTTGTTTATTCACAGTTCATTATTATTATGACAGTTTATTCACTCGGACTTTTAAGACATTTCAGCCCTGATCACGTGCTGTATTAAACTGTATATTCTGCTTCTTATATTTCACGAAAAGCTCTTATTTGTTTAATTTTTATGCATAGTTTTCAATTCAATTCATTTTCAATAAAAACTGTATCTGGTCAGGATCCCGGCGGGTCCAGTCAGTGGGCACAAAGCAGGAACCCCCTGGATGAGGTGCCATCACTTGCAGGGCTTTAGCTAAGTTATAAGCCTAATTAAATACTGAGCAATTTAATGTATTTATTGTTTTATTTGTATCATATTAAATTAACAAGAATAATACAACCCCAGATCAGAAAGTTGGGATGTGTTGCAGGCCTAAAATGCAAGAATGAAGGTTTATTAATAAACGAAATGAAGTTCAGCAGATAAAACATGAAATATCTAAGGTTCATCCTGTCTGTAATTAAATAAAAGTCAAAGTAAATGTAAGAAACTCTGCATTTTTATTTTATTTGCATTTTCCATACTGTCCCAACTTCTTCTGATTTGGGGTTGTAGATTAATTATTAAATACATTAATAATTAATTACAATACTAAATGAAATATTCCCTAATTACAGTCAGTCCTGTACAATATGAATCATACTGTGAACCCTACAATCATAATCTAGCAGCCAACAAGCTATGACCTAGAAAAACTTTAGAAGAGCTGAGAGCAAAAGTACAGTAGTGCTCAACCATAGCACAGAGAGAGATTACATTCAAATGGAAGAATCAGTGGCAACTTTACTCAAGATTAATAAGTGGCTGGCTAAAAAATAAGTCATGGATAACTTATCCAGGAAGCCACAGCAAATCTCAGAAAAAAACTGTCTTGCCAAAAGGTCACCAGCCTAAGCCTAAGCCCCCCACCTCGGGCTCTCTGACCACATCTCCATCCTGATGGTCCCTGCATACCACCCCCCGCTGCGACGCTCCAAACCCACACAGAAGACCATCACTGTGTGGCCCAGCGACGGCGACGCGGTGCTGCAGGACTGCTTTGGCTGCACAGACTGGCAGATCTTCAGGGAGGCTGCTGAGTGTGAGGGGGAGCTGGATCTGGAGGACTACACATCTTCTGTTCTGGGGTACATCAGCAAGTGTGTGGAGGATGTCACCACCACCAAGACTGTGACTTGCTACCCGAACCAGAAACCCTGGCTGAATGCAGAGGTGCGTGCTCTGCTGAAAGCCAGGGATGCTGCCTTCAGGTCTGGTGACTCACAAGAGCTCAGGAGGGCTAGAAGAGAGCTGACTGCAGGGGTAAAAAGAGCAAAAGCTGCATATGCTCAGAAAATCCAGGGACACTTCTCCTCCCAGGATCCACGGAGCATGTGGAAGGGCATTAAGTGCATCACAGACTACAAATCCAGTGATGCACAATGCCCCAAAGACCCGTCCCTGCCCGAAGCCCTCAACAAATTCTACGCCCGCTTTGAGGACCCTGACACCCCCCCCCAGCACCAGACTCACCCCCCCACCTGGAGAAAAGCCCCTCAGCGTTACACCAGCAGAAGTGAGGAAGACTCTTAAAAAGATCAACCCACGGAAAGCTGCTGGCCCGGACAACATTCCCGGGCGGGTGCTAAAGGAATGTGCGGATCAGCTCTGCGAGGTCCTGGCGGACATTTACAACGTCTCCCTCATCCAAGCAGCTGTTCCCACCTGCCTGAAGACCGCCACCATCATCCCGGTCCCCAAGAGTTCCACAGTGACTGGTCTGAATGACTACCGGCCAATAGCCCTCACGCCGATAGTTACAAAGTGCTTTGAAAGACTGGTTATGACCCACATCAAAGCCACCATCGACATCACTGTGGACCCACACCAGTACGCATACAGACAGAACCGCTCCACAGAAGATGCCATTTCTTCTGTGGTCCACACTGCACTCACCCACCTGGAGCAGAAGGATTCTTATGTCCGTTTGCTCTTTGTGGACTTTACATCTGCTTTCAACACCATGATTCCCCAGACCCTAACAAACAAACTCTTCTCACTTGGACTGAGCATTTCCCTTTGCAACTGGGTCTTGGACTTCCTGACCAACAGGCCGCAGTCGGTGAAGATCCATGACATCTCCTCCTCCACCACTATCCTCAGCACTGGCTCCCCTCAGGGCTGCGTGTTGAGCCCCCTCCTGTTCACACTGCTCACATATGACTGCTCACCTCTCCATCCGGGCTGTCATATTGTGAAGTTTGCGGACGACACAGCAGTGGTTGTATACATCACAAACAATGATGAGTCCAACTACAGACAGGAGGTGGAACACCTGGAGGACTGGTGCAGAAAGAACAACCTCTGCATCAACACGAAGAAGACGAAGGAGATGATCGTGGACTTCAGAAGGAGCAGACACGCCCACCTCCCCCTGCACGTCGGAGGATCTGAGGTGGAAGTGGTCTCCAGCTACAGGTACTTAGGTGTGCACCTGAGTAACAACCTCACCTGGAGCAACAACACTTCCTGTCTGGTCAAGAAGGCACATCAGCGGCTCTACTTCCTCAGGCGGCTGAGGCGAGCCGGACTCGGGAGCTCAGTCCTCACCTCCTTCTACAGATGTGTGGTGGAGAGCGTCCTGTGCTCCAGCATCAACGTGTGGCATGGAAGCTGCTCGGCTGCAGACAGGAAAGCTCTGCAGAGAGTGGTGAAGGCGGCACAGAGGACGGTCGGAGTCAGCCTCCCCACCACCACCGACATCTACACCTCCAGATGCAGGAAAAGGGCCACCTGCATCATGAAGGACCCCACTCACCCAGCACACTCACTTTTTGTCCCGCTCCCCTCAGGCAGGAGGCTGCGGAGCATTAAGTGTAGAACAACAAGACTGAGAAACAGCTTCATTCCCGAAGCTGTAAGACTCTCAAACTCCACCTCGCCAAACACTCTGCACTGACACTTTCAGAGTACACTTGGACACCTTACATTTACGCACAATAAGACACTGTCTTTGCACCTTGCACTTGGTCATTTTATTATGCTGCTACTCAGTTCTACTACCCATGCTTATAAGTTAAATGCACTCTTATTGTTCATGTTGCTGCTACATTTCTACATTTTTACATTTCTACATTTTTACATTTCTACATTTTTACATTGCTACATTTACTTCTACTTTTTATATTTGTAAATATTTTTCATACTATGATTATTCTTTTGTATTGTATATATTAGATATTTTATTGGGTGTAACTGGGACCTTGGGTCATAATTTCGTTCCACCTCATGTACCACATGTGATGTGAATGACAATAAACCCTCCTTGATTCCTTGATTGATGTCAGTGTTTAAGACTCCCACATACAAAAGTGACTTTACAAAATTAGATGGAAGCAGGAGAGAAACAACTGTGATTGTCTTACATTTGCAAAAATAAGGACCTGTGTAATTTTCATTTTTTTTGATTAAAGTTCTTTTTTGACAAGGGTTTCATTATGTATGACAAAAAAAAAAAAATACAGCATTTTATATAAAACATTCTATAAAGACTATTCTTATAGACAATTAAAAGTCAACCTTGGGTCCTTTCTGTGTGGAGTTTGCATGTTCTCCCTGTGTCTGCGTGGGTTTCCTCCAATAGTCCAAAAACATGTAGTCAGGTTAATTGGAGACACTGAATTGCATTATAGGTGAATGGGTGTGTGTAGGTGTGTGTATGTGTGTCTGCCCTGCGATGGATTGGTGCCCCTTCCAGGGTGTTACTGTGTGCCTTGCGCCTCCAGAACCCCCCCTCCCCCCTCCCCCCCCATGACCCTAATCGGATAAGTGGTTAAGAAAGTGAGTGAGCAACTTCCAATGAGACCAAATGTCTTTACTGCTGGTGTATCATTCAGTAATATATATGTATATACACACTGCCTGGCCAAAAAAAAGGTCACACACTAATATTTGTTTGGACCGCCTTTAGCTTTGATTACGGCACGCATTCGCTGTGGCATCGTTTCCACAAGCTTCTGCAATGTCACAACATTTATTTCTGTCCAGAGTTGCATTAATTTTCCCCCCAAGATCTTGTATTGATGATGGGAGATTTGGACCACTGCGCAAAGTCTTCTCCAGCCCATCCCAAAGATTCTCAATGGGGTTCAGGTCTGGACTCTGTGGTGGCCAATCCATGTGTGAAAATGATGTCTCGTGCTCCCTGAACCACTCTTTCACAATTTGAGCCTGATGAATCCTGGCACTGTCATCTTGGAATATGCCCATGCCATCAGGGAAGAAAAAATCCATTGATGGAATAACCTGGTGGTTCAGTATATTCAGGTGGTCAGCTGACCTCATTCTTTGGGCACATAACGTTGCTGAACCTAGACCTGACCAACTGCAGCAACCCCAGATCATAGCACTGCCCCCACAGGCTTGTACGGTAGGCACTAGGCATGATGGGTGCATCACTTCAGCCGCCTCTCTTCTTACCCTGATGCACCCATCACTCTGGAACAGGGTAAATCTGGACTCATCAGACCACATGACCTTCTTCCATTGCTCCAGAGTCCAATCTTTACGCTCCCTAGCAAACTGAAGCCATTTTTGCCGGTTAGCCTCACTGACAAGTGGTTTTCTTAAGGCTACACAGCTGTTTAGTCCCAGTCCCTTGAGTTCCCTTCGCATTGTGTGTGTGGAAATGCTCTTACTTTCACTATTAAACATATCCCTGAGTTCTACTGTAGTATTTCTACCATTTGATTTCACCAAACGTTTAAGTGATCGCCGATCACGATCATTCAAGATTTTTTTTCTGACCACATTCCTTCCTCGAAGATGATGTTTCCCCACTGTCCTTCCACTTTTTAATAATGTGTTGGACAGTTCTTAACCTGATTTTAGTAGTTTCAGCAATCTCCTTAGATGTTTTCTCTGCTTGATGCATGCCAATAATTTGACCCTTCTGAAACAGATTAAAATTTTTTCCACGACCACAGGATGTGTCTTTCGACATGGTTGTAAGAAGCTACTCACTGCATCAGTTAGGGTTAAATAACTTGTTGCCAGCTGAATCATAATCACACATGCAGTAATTATCCAATGGGAGGCTCTTACCTAGTTGCTTAGTTAAATCCAGGTGCTATATACGTATATATAAAATGCTATTAAGCTGCAATGTGTCCTACTAACATCATCAACAACTGATTCATTAATAACAGCCAATGATATAAAGAGTGTTGAAATGGCTAGTTACACCCTACTGTACAAACACACTTGATGTTTCTTTTCTATGGACAGGGGTATAAGAGAACACACCAAAGGGGAAAAGATGAGAAGTGGGCTCTGTATCTATTCTGATTTAACACATTTACATTTTCAGCATTTAGCAGACGCTTTTATCCAAAGCGACTTACACGATGAGCTGAACACAATGAGCAATTGAGGGTTAAGGGCCTTGCTCAGGGACCCAACAGTGGCAACTTGGTGGTGGTGGGTCTTGAACCAGCAACCTTCTGTTTACTAGTCCAGTACCTTAACCACTGAGCTATCACTGCCTAACACACTACCTGCTGTCAAACTGTGCCAGCGAAATGCTACTTTTGTTCTCTAATCTCTAACCACTAAGTTCTCCACTAGTTTTACAATCATATCTTATTATAGAATTTAGGCTATAAGGCCGCTACAGTTAAATGTGATGTTGGACATGCCCTTTCACTATCAACCACCAGATCACGCTAGAGATTCACATTAGCTCTAAAGCGAATATGAGTCTTTCATGATTTCCAGCTTGAACTTTATACTGCAGTTTATGACTATAAAGAAACAACTTCTGTACATGAGCAAACACTTAGGTTAAACTCCAAGCATAGAGCTGCAAACGCAATAATGCTATATCATTAATGAGCGCTATATATTGTTTGTATAAGTATGCATTTAATAAGTATGCATTCAGCAGTGGCGGCTCTTGCCCAATCTCTCAGGGGGAATAATTGTTGTGATGATGGCCAAGGTGACCCGTTCAATGGGTAAATTAAAGCTTGAATAATGAACATCTTAAGTCATCTGTCAGTTTGCCCTCGCAAATAACTTTGAACATGGAGAGAGACCAGCTTTACCATTAATCATAAAATTAAGTAAAACCTTCACACTAACAATTTAATTCAGTCTTCATCAGCATTTTATTTTAGGTGCAGCAGATCCTGAATAAAGATTGGCATCGGGGCTGATATGCAATGAATAAAGAAGTACAATTAAACAATTGGGGAGATACAATGCAATCACAATTCAATGCAATCACAATTCACAATTTAAAAATGACATTACTTACTTGTTATGTACTTGTAACTTATATGATTTCCCCCCCTTTGCAGATACTTGCTTGATGTTTGAATTTGGTCTGGGTGGTCCTAATTCTTTAGTTGCTCATTTATCCTGATTACTACGACAACTGAATGGCAATCCGAGGCGATTTTCAGTCAGACTAAAATTGCCCCAAAAGGGGCGGTACTGTACGGAACACAACTCGACGCTGATTGGACTACGATATTCAGAGACGAGTCACAGCTGTGATAGAAAAATTTCTTCCCTTTCACCCTTTGGTGGTGCGTCGCCCGATTGCCTTAAGGAACGAACCACCCCTGGCATTCATGTAGTATAAGTTGTTGCTTTTTTATGTATGTATAATTATAAATTTTTCTTCCAATCTAGCAATGTGTAATTACCACAGTTGTATCTCTTCCCTTGCTGCAGACCTACTCTGACCTTGGAGGGGGCCTGTACCTAGCATCCGCCCTCTTCAACATGTATGTTGTGTACACCGCTTCTTTTCACCTGTGCGAGGCAGGTCCACACAGAGAGCAGTGTCACAGTCCAGCTTAGAAGGGTTGCTATTTAAAAACTGTTTGTCAGATTAAAAACTTATACACAAGCCACATTTTACAGTAAATAAAAATAATAAAACAGCAGAAAATAATAAAACAAAAACATATATTTACATAAAAATAAAATGTAAAATCAACAAGCGTCATGCAATCAAGAAAATTGCTTATTCCATAGGCTTTTAACAATTAGCATTTTAACAGTTTCCAGAACCCATCGTGTTTGGATTAGACCAACATCAAGCAAAATTGTTTACTGTTCAGGATTAGCAGCTCGTTCCACTGGCTCGTTTCCCAGATGCACCCAGATGAAGTGTCTAATAGCTGAACTATTTTTAATACACGAAACAGTTAATCCAAACCATAACATCGTTCAATCATCCTTACTTTCCATAGATGGTCTTGTCTTATGATTTGTGTTAACTAGAATCTAAGCACAGAGAGGGGTGGGGGACTTTTCCAGCACTGTTACTAAAACCAAACTGAACCCAGAATAGAATGATTATTTACTGCATGTATTAAAACTTAAAAGCTGTACATGAGGTGACTTTTATAGATGAACAGGACCACAGATAAGATAAACCTTATTAAAAAGCCTCAAGTTACCTTAGTCCAAATACAGCACACTTATAGTATGTGCACTGTTTTCCAATTTCTTCCATTTCTGCATCTCTGTCGCACGTTTCTACTTTTAATATTAGACAATATTAGATAATCCAAAAAACACTAAATTAAGATTTTGTTTATTGAAGATAAATGCTGGTCCTTTGTAAAAAGGCAACTGCCCTTTTAGCTACTAAATCAGTTCCACTAGCCACACCCAAAGACGATTACTGCCAGACCTGTTGAATATAAACATCCCTTTATTAAAACGCCTGGCAATGTGAAGCAGGATAGAAGGTCTCAAACAACAGCACATGATGCAGCATTTTAAAGTTTGTTTATTTATTAGGATTTTAACGTCATGTTTTATACTTTTGGTTACATTCATGACAGGAACAGTAATTCACCTCACTTGCATGTCTTTGGACTGTGGGAGGAAACTGGAGCTCCCGGAGGAAACCCACGCAGACACGGGGAGAACATGCAAACTCCACACAGAAAGGACCCGGACCACCCCACCTGGGGATCGAACCCAGGACCTTCTTGCTGTGAGGCGACAGTGCTATCCACCTAGCCACCGTGCCGCCCTCCACATGTTAAAGAGATTCAAATACAGATATGAAACCAAGTCATTTAAATCTACCAATCTGGAAAGAGTTATGAAGCCATTGCTTACAGTAACCTGTAACATTTACTGCCAAGGTTGGCACAACCACTTATTATTAAATAAATCTTTATCTTTAACAAATGGAATGATCATCTAAAAGCTGCAATTTTGTTTACTCATGTTGTCTTTATCTTATATAAAAATTAGTTAAACAATCTCACTCACTTTCTTAACTGCTTATCCAATTAGGGATGCTGGAGTCTATCCCAGCTTTTCAATGGGTGCAAGGCACATAGTAACACCCTGGACGGGCCGCCAGTCCATCGCAGGGTGGACACACATACACACACACACACATTCACCTATAGGGCAATTCAGTGTCTCCAATTAACCTGTTTTTAAACTGTGGGAGGAAACCGGAGCTCCCTGAGGAAACCCACACAGACACGGGGAGAACATGCAAACTCTGCACAGAAAGGACCCGGACCGCCCCACCTGGGGATCAAACCCAGGACCTTCTTGCTGTGAGGCGACAGTGCTACCCACCGAGCCACCGTGCCGCCCAGTTAAACAATCTGAGACATTGAAATGTGATAGATTAGCAAAAATTAAAAACTCTGATGAGAGACAAATACTTTTTCAGAACTCTACATGGAATATTTTGGTATTAAATGTGAGGTTAATATACTGGTTTAATTTCAGCTTAGTGTTTTAAGAAGCAGCTGCCATCTGATCATATTCTATTATACTATCTAAAAACTGATATTTTTTGGTTGACAAAATGTACACAGTCCCTGCTTTAAACAGTTCTTTATAAGATCTATTTTAATCTTCAGAATAAACACCTATGAGACGAAACAAAAGGACCACCCAGATTATGTTCTGTCAAAACAGCTCTGACCTGCCGAGACATGGACTCCAAAAGACTGAAGAGGTTCTATGGTATCTGTTAACAGAATAGTACCTTAACTTCTGCATAAGTTCAATATGTTGCAAGGTGGACCGTCCAACAGGCTCCCATATCTGTCTTCTTTTGAGCGCTGGCTTGTCATAGATGACCAATGAACATTCTGTACAAAATCGGATATGACACCCCTTTTTAAAAACTTCATAACAGCAGAACATGAAAATGCAGGTACAGTGGTACCTTGTAACTCAATGTAAATTGGTTCTAGGAGGGAGTAGTGCGGAGTTTAAAAGCCGTTGAGTTTTGAGGTATTTCTTCCCATAAGGGTTTATGGGGAAACCTGTTAATGTGTTCCATGGTCGAGAGGAACTGCATATATCTTAGGCTAATGTAAAATAATGGGGTTGTTTTTGACACTTATACACTGAAAATAACACATATATAATAATAAAAAAAACTGATAACAATTGCATAATCAATAAAATTACAATAAAACCTTTACTTCTTTATTGTTTCCTTATGCTTCTTAATCATGGAGATGCTTGATCCTGGAATACCGTATTCTGTTCAGTAAAGGCGCGTTCACGTGAGAAGCAGCAAAATAGCTTTTGCGCTGCTGTGCTGTTATTTCCTATGGAGTGTGGCTTAAGTTGACTTATTGTACTAAAACAATGAGCGAGGAATTTCATTAGTGGAGGGAACTTATAAGCAGTAATAAGAGAGGTTTAGTGTTTCTGTGTCGTTCTTTTAATACATTAAATCACATTTTTAACGATAAGCATTATAGACTCTCAGAAAAGCTGATTCTTACAATTTCTCAGCACCCCGAGCTATAACACAAGTTTAAAAGGGAAAAATCCAGATAAACACAGATACATGTGGAGCTTTCAGAGTGAATTTGATGGTTATTCCACATAAATGCAGATGTCTCATATGCGCACTTTGATGATGTTTTACTGCACCATGCAAATGAAGCGCTAAACAAAGCCGCAGTCACACACACGTCAATTCAAAGATTTCGAGTTTAGGGAAGTCAAATTACAAGGTACCACTGTATTACTAATAATACTGCTGGAGTGAGGGTTTGATTTTTCATAGTGTTAAGGCATAAAAAATATAACTGATTTATAAATCTGTTCTAAACATCTAAAACTTTAACAATTACACAACATGAAATGAGTAAAGCCAAGCCACAAGTGGATACTTTCCAGACGTGGGTTTTTATCTGCTCTTCGGTGTTTGAAGTGATGATAAGATAGGTCGAAGCAGAGACATCTCTGCACAAGACTCCTACACAGTTCAAACTTTTTCTGATTTTATTACATGCTCCAGCGGAATAAAAGTTCAAAGATATTTTTAACCAATAAACCCAAGAGGTTAGCATCGTCCGCTGCCAGCTGAAGGCTCACTGTTATGAGAAAGAACTAAATATTTGCCTCCTACCAGGGTTGAGTGTTTACAAAGGAATTTGAAATGTGTTTAAAAAGCGGATTTTTTTCAAGTCGAGGGTCAGATTTCACGTCCCCAGCTGTTTCTCAAGAAATCAGGACAGTAAAAGCAACAAATTACCACACAGTGTCCACAGGTAGCCAAAAACACAAGCTCAGATTTTTAAGCAAACGTGTAAGCAGTTTCAATTGACCGGAAAACCAAAGAGACAGAAATGATTGAGAATGAGTCCCAGTCCCAGTACTGACCATGGAATATTAAGCCAAAACTAATTTGATTTTATTAAACGTCTCTCATTTTAACATTGGTTAAAGTGGTTAGGTTAAAAGAGAAAAAAGAAATAGTTATAGTACATGCTTTTTGGCTCTGATTAAGAGCCATGAATCATAACCGGTGCTGACTTTGACAGTCTGTTCTCAAACCACAAGCCTCTGATGGCATGGCTCTGATGACAGAAGAGCAGACTTTAGCAAAGGCAAACATATTCAAGCTTTTGGAAAAAGTGATCTACAGCAGAATTCAGTATCCACCGAAAAATGTCCGATTTTACGCTCGGTAACACTTCATTTAAAAGCTAAAGACTTTCACCACTAAAGATGGTTTTACATAAATCTGGTAAGAGGCCAACTGGCATGAGCATTAACGGTCTTTCAGGGAACAACGAACATTTCTGTCTCACCAGGCCAGTAGGAGCATCAAATTTTAACATTATGTTCTAAATCAACAATGGCTCCTTTGGCACAGAATTGGCACACATCTGCCCCGCTGGGCCACATCAAATATGAACAAACATTGTAGAGTTGCTAGAGTATTTCTCTCTTTCTGTCACTTAAAATTACAGAAATAAATCCTGGTTTAATTTCTCATCACTTTATTTATATTCAAACATGACAGAAGAACAAAACAAGCGATGACAGCGTAACAATAAGTTAAAGGATTTTGAAGAAATGATCTTTTGCGAGTTAGCATTAGTGGAAGATGCAAATCTATATCGTGTTAATAAGAGTTGAAAAAGACACATATATACAATTCGTACCAAAGTAGAAAAACCAACAACATTTTCAACCGTACACATCATTTACATAATAAGTACTGACAAATATGACAGCGGTGTAGTACTGAATTAAAGTAAAATAAAAATGCAAGTTAGTTTTACATACTATTTGTAGATCAGATCTGATTGTTATTTTTATGTAGATTATAATGTAAAGCCTTGCTTAACCAACCTAATAAATACACAATAACCAAATGTGAAGCTGTAACACACCATATAGTAACATTATTAGATAATAAACCTGCAAACTGATTCATCATTTTGGTCAGGGTCGTGCCAGGTCTGGTTCCAATGGGAAGCACTGGCAGAAATACCCTGGACATGGTGCCAATCCACTGCAGCACCACAGCCACCCATACCCCCAAGACATAGCCAATAATGTCTGTGTAGATGCCCAGCTGGTGATATTAGTGCTGAGATTTGAACCCGGATCTCAGCGGTTGAGGGCTGGTGAAACAGTGTTTAACATGATAGTTTTACATTGGCTCAAACATGAACATGAAAAAGCCAAAACCATTGAACAAACATTGTTAACATTCATATGTTTAGCACTGTTTCTTATTGTTTCCATTATTTCTTTTGCCATTTTAACCATTCAACTTTCATTCTATGCCATTAAACACAGAGAATTAGGCACAAATCTTGAAGCTGCAGATGACTGGTGAACATATAAAGAACAGATAACTGCTCGATTACAGAAAAGCTTCAGAACAAAAAGCAGGTAGTGTCGCCAATAAGTAATTCTTATAGTATGAAATATTGTTCATACTGAATGATTTTGGATCAATAAACAAAACATGATACTACATAAAGGGAAGACCTGCATCATATGTAACTAATTAATAGCTCTTTTTCTAACTGCTTTACCGTTACCAGCATTGGCTACAAATAAACACATTTTATCATCTCAGGGCAGGGTAGGGCAGGGCAGGGTAGGGTAGGGTAGGGTAGGGCAAGGCAGGGTAGGGCAGGGCAGGGCAGTTGTAGCCTAGCGGTTAAGGTACCAGACCAGTAATCTAAAAGTCGCTGGTTCAAGCCCTACCACTGTCAGGTTGCCAATGTTGGGCACTTGAGCAAAGTCCTTAATGCCAAGTTCACACTACATGACTTTCCAAGTCGTCAGATCGCTGTACACTTCACACTGCACTACTGGATCTCATGTAATCGATCATGGATTGGGCAACATGACCAGCAGGGATTGTCTGTTCTGTAGTAAGTTGGAGGTTAATAAATATTTCTTGCAATGCACTGTTGGTATTATGGTTTAGCGTCTGTGTGTGCCGATGTACTGCATTCTGATAGAAACTATATTATGCCCCTGTCCCACGTTTTTACAACTCCTCCCCCGGGTTTCCCCTCACCCCGTATCTTGCGTTCTCATTGGCTGTAATTCGTCATAGCACTTGCAACCTGCTCGCAACGTCTTTCACACTACAGGGTTTTTGAATCGCAGACTGGTATCCAGATATTTAACATGCTAGATATTTTTCTTCAGTCGCCGAGCACTCGGAGAGCTGCTCGGATCGAGTTGTTGAACAGTTCACACGGTGATCGAGAGCTGAGTTTCGAGCCCCGAAAATCAGGGCAAAAATTGTGTAGTGTGAACTAGGCATAACCCTCAACTGCTAATACAATATACAGTACTGTCACAGTACTGTAAGTCGCTTTGGATAAAAGCGTCGGCTAAATGCCAAAAATGTAAATCTCTTTCTTGTTAGTATTTGTCATCAATGTGTAAAAATTTGAGCCCACTTTTCCTTGGGAAACTGCTTTAAACTGGACATACTGTTGAATTCAGACATGATCTTCTTAATTCAGCATCTCTGCTGGGTTGAAGTTAAGACTTTTACCAGGCCAGTGCAATTCTTTTTAGTCCAGCAAAATAAAGAAATTGCTTTTGTAGTTTGGATTTTTGTCACAGCAACATAATGTTAAATTTTTTACATTACATTTTGTAATCTTACCAAAAAAAAAAAAAAAAAAAAAAAAAAAAAAAAAAAAAAATATATATATATATATATATATATATATATATATATATATATATATATATATATATTTATTTAATTCCATATTCATGTCTTGTCTTTATCCTGGTCATAGTCCTAGTGGGTCTGTTTTCAATGCACTGGGTACAAATGCAGTAACACGCAACAGACAAATGGCTAATCTATTGTTGCCCTAAATCAACCCCCCCTTCCTTTAGCCAATCACTAAACCAATAACAGGCTGGGGATTGGAACCCTGGATCTGTGATTTAACACTGGGCCACCCGAGTGCCCCAAATTTTCTAATAAAGAGACTAAAATAGAAAGTTGTCCAGGTACTGTACAGTATTCAGTCAAAGTCCCCCTACACTAAATATGTTGAGCAGTTATACATTGTACTTATATCTAATTTTGCATAATACTATAATACTATGTTTAGTTTGATCTGAAATCATTCAGTGTGACAAATATACAGTAACACAGGCTATCAAAACATTACTTCTTTACACCACTGTACAGAAGTTATGCTCAAGCTTGGGCCTTTATACTTATTATTAAACACAGAGTCCTTAATTTTGTACTTAAGACACACACTTCAGTACTAGGAGTGGCATGGTGGGTAGAGTGAGTAATATATGGAATCATAAGGTTTATAAGGAAGGATCAACTTTGTCTCTGGTTACTGCGTGTGAAGAGTTTTGCATGTTATCCCTATGTCTCTGTGGAGTTTCTCTAGGTCCTGTTGTTTACCTTCTACCTTCCAAAACATGCATAAGATGAATTAGCTGAACTAAATTGCCCCGTGTCTAGATAGCTCTCTATCCTGCATGCTGATTCTAAATTTTATTTTATTACGTACCTCCTTTGACTAGATTACTACACATTATACTTTCCGTATTTCTCTGCCATTCTGGCAGCACCACAACCAGACAGTAGGTGTTGCTGCTGCAGAAGCAGGAAGGTGACTCCCTATCTGATCTCTCCTCTTACAGGAGGAGTGCCAAACTGGTGACAGCACTGAGACTCAAACCTAATTCTCTGCAATGGAGGGCTAGCACATTAGACTACGCCTGAATGCCTGTGTATGGGGGCTGTCACTATGGCAATTCTCTTTAAACTGCATGCTTGTGATGGGAAAGGCTGTTGAGCTCAGAATGTATAATTGAAAGGGTCTGCAAGTAAAAAGCAGCCCAAAAGCCATTTAATAACCAGCCAAATTTTACACAAGCAATATTAAATCAGGCCGTAATCCAGCATCGTTATTCCAACAAGGTCTGACATAATATCGCTTTATTAATGTCGAGTAATAAATGACGAATTGCTATAAAAATAAGTCAAACATTTACCAGACACAGCATTTATAGCTAATTTTGGGAATAGGAAAAGAAGGGGCAGGCAAAAAAGAACAACTTTAAAAGGTTTACAAAAATTTATGTAGCGTATGCAAAAAAAAAGTTCAGATGTAGCCCAATACTGTGTAAAAGAAATGCACATGACAGCCAAACAAATTCTGTCCCTTTCCCATTGCACAGTACATTATTAAATGATCCACAAACCTACATTTAGTAGTTGTTTTCATTGCCAGGTGACCTGTACTGTCCTCAATTATCTGTCCTGAATTTGGTTACTCTTCTGGAACGGCCTGCATGGGTGGAGCAAAAAACAGCACCTACTGTTGATTGGTCAAAAATGCAATCATCACAGAATCGCAACTGGAATATGACAAGCGTCATATTAAAAATTGTGTTTATATGACTGGTGTGACGGAGCTTTAAATAGATTTAGTGTTATACACCAGAAACATTAAACATGTTGAGAACTGCTTATGGTCAGCTGACGAGGTGATGAGCTTTGGGCGTGTGATCAGAAGAGGAAAGTACAATGAGATCTCAGGGCTGGCATTCGAAATGAAAATAGCAATAGATCCCCATCCCCCCAGACATAGCCAATCAGGAGATTCAAACCCTGATCTCAGCGGTAGTGGGCTGTTTAATATGACTTTTTTTATCATTGGTTTTAGATCTGGACAAAAGAGCAAAAACATGAACATGAAAAAGCCAAAAGTACTGAACAAATATTGGTAACATATGTGTGTTTAGCGCTGCTTTTTTTATTGTTTTTGATTATTCATTTTGAGACCTGCTTTTAGTCAGCTGGCAAGGTGACGAGCTTTGTATAATTGGAAACAATAACACAACACCTAAGGCACGTCACAGATAGTTCTGGATTTGAACACAAAGTGTATCATCCAATGAAAAAGCTACATTTTTAAAACTGAACTGTATTCATAATACAGTTTTTTTATCGTATCTTGGACTGAATAGAAGTAGTTTATTTCGTTACCGCCTAACCGTAATCATGACGTAGCTGACAAAGAACTTTGTCAAATGTCACCTTTTCAACACCTCTATTGGACAAACAGAAATGAACTGCTTGAGCCACGGTTACAAGTGAAGAAAAAGCTCAGATATTGAAAGTGTATGTATCTGTATTTATGTGTTTTTATGTAAGTGTGTAAATATTCATACACGTATTAGTTAGTGATTCTCAATCCTGGTTAACTGATAAGTGGATGAGTAGAATTAGTTGTGGTCGAGACCTTAGATCTGAGAAAGATGTTAGGTTATGTTTGGAGTGATTACAACAGTTCCACTTTAGAGTTGGGGTAGACAGCCACCACGTCGTAGCCCTCAGGAGGCTGCACTCTCGCTTTGGCATGATTCTCGCAGTACAGGTTTTCCTCGATGAAGAAGTAGCCTCGCTTCTTTAGGTTCAGGCCGCAGTCGTCGCACATGAAGCACTCTGGGTGGTAAAGCTTGTCTCTGGCCTTTACAATGGTCCCGCTGTCAAACGACAGGTGAGATGAACAGATATCAGATCAATGTGATGTAACGGACCATATAAATTCTGCTGTGTAAATAATAAATAATAATGACATTATAATTAAATAATAATTAAATTAAATAAATTCAACTTTTAACAGGCACATAAACACAAAGTGAACTTGTACACAAACGCCCCCTTGTGGAGGCTTTATGTTACATCGTGTAAACCACAGTGTGACCACATTGTACAGTACAGAGCAGAGCAAAAAGAGTAAGGTGCGGGCGCCCAGGTGGCGCAGCCGTATATTCCGCTAGCACACCATCACTAAGATTCTGAACTCCTAGATTCGAAACTTGCCGTTGCCACTGGTCGGCTGGGAGCCATCTAGCGGGCATAATTGGCAGTGCCTGAAGAAAACACTAATTGGCCACCGTGTCTGCTAGGGCGGGATGTCCGGACTATGTGGGTGGGGTGCAAGGACCCTAATTAGCAGACAGAGGCGCCTGTGAAGAATGCATTGGCGAAAAGAAGGACTGTGCACGGGTCAGAGGAGGCATGAGCAAGAAATATACCTTCCTCGAATGCAATCAGAGATCCCCAGCAGCGGAACACAAATTGACTAAGCTAAATCGGGAGAAAAATGCATAAATACATAGAAAAAAAGAGGTAAGATGCATTGTTTGTGTTGCCTGGGTCGCGTAAAGAAATCATAGAGAAAATGTACACTGATCAGCCATAACATTAAAACCACCTCCTTGTTTCTACATTCACTGTCCAGTTTATCAGCTCCACTTACCATATAGAAGCACTTTGTAGTTCTACAATTACTGACTGTAGTCCATCTGTTTCTCTACATACTTTTTTAGCCTGCTTTCATCCTGTTCTTCAATGGTCAGGACTCTCCCAGGACCACCACAGAGTAGGTACGATTTTGGTGGTGGATCATTCCCAGCACTGCAGTGACACTGACATGGTGGTGGTGTGTTAGTGTGTGTTGTGCTTGTATGAGTGGATCAGACACAGCAGCGCTGCTGGACTCTTTAAAACCATGTCCACTCACTGTACACTCTATCAGACACTCCTTCCTAGTTGGTCCACCTTATAGATGTAAAGTCAGAGACGATTGCTCATCTATTGCTGCTGTTTGAGTTGGTCATCTTCTAGACCTTCATCAGTGGTCACAGGATGCTGCCCACGGGCGCTGTTGGCTGGATTGGTGGACTATTCTCATACCAGCACAACACACACTAACACACCACCACCATGTCAATGTCACTGCAGTGCTGGGAATGACCCACCACCCAAATTATACCTGCACTGTAGTGGTCCTGGGAGAGTCCTGACCATTGAAGAACAGCTAACAAAGTATGCAGAGAAACAGATGGACTAAAGTCAGTAATTGTAGAACTACAAAGTGCTTCTATATGGTAAGCTGATAAAATAGACAGTGAGTGTAGAAACAAGGAGCGGTGTAGGTCACTTGAAAAAAGTTTGAAAAGCCCTGCTTTAAGGAATAGCTAAACAAGCAGTTTGCTTTGTTTGTAGATCTTGACCTACATACAGCCCTGCATTTCATTCCACATCTAGATTACTGCAGCAAGCGGCTAACACCAGGAAATAAACTGCTAACAAAAATGTTGGAAAAACCCTTTATTTAGTCCTGCACAATAAGCAGCCCTTATTCCCCTTTCGGTATCTGAAAGGCTAGGTGACACAGACCACACATACTGAACAGACACCGGTTACCAGTTTTGTTTGATTCCCACACTGTCATTGCAGGCATATTCCAATGGTCTGCCTGTATTCTCATAAAACTCCACAGTGACCACATTGTGTTTCACTTCCCTGGTAGTTACTCCTAAAATGACATGGCCTGATGTGAGTGGGAATACCCTGTAACTCTTAGTTTCTGTAAGCAAGCATGGACAAGACTATGAGTAATGAGTAGAAATGATATCAGAATTACTTTCCTTCACTGACATGAGGGTGGATGGAGGTGTCCATACAAGTTCATGTTTGTGTGGTTTTAAACGATTATTACTTCATTATTACTTCACTTGTGTTCATTTTGTCACCATTTGTTCATAACTAAGGTCCTACCTAATTCCCGGCTGTGAGAATTGCATCACGGATCGTCAAAAGAGCCTTTTTCTGTGTAATATGTTTCCTTACGTTTACTAGTTAATTTGAACTATGAGGCGGTCCTAGCAATCCTACGGCAATTAAGTTAGCAATCGGTTAGCCAAAATGTCCAAGATGTCTAAAGTCTAAAGCAGCTAAAAACACTAATCGAATAACTGAGTTTAGAAAACTCCCAACCAATTCTGTGGATGCTGATGAGAAGGTTCGTCTTTGAGACAGAACAGGAAGCCTCGCACCATCACTGAATGTTCGAGGTTTACATTTAACCATTAAGGTGGGCTGTGCTGTGTAATTAAATGACTGTCAAGAAATGTGGAACCTTTCTTTAAAAATCTATGAAATCTGTGACTCTTGAAAAACGAGGTCTGTGAAACTCAGCAGGTAGGGCCCTACTCATAACTATATAATCTATAGAACTACAGAAGTACACTGATCAGCCATAACATTAAAACCACCTCCTTGTTTCTACACACATTGTCCATTTTATCAGCTCCACTTACCACATAGAAGCACTTTGTAGTTCTACAACTACTGGCTGTAGTCCATCTGTTTCTCTGCATGCTTTGTTAGCCCCCTTCACCCTGTTCTTCAATGGTCAGGACTCTCACACGACCACTACAGAGCAGGTATTATTTGGGTGGTGGGTCATTCTCAGCACTGCAGTGACACTGACATGGTGATGGTGTGTTAGTGTGTGTTGTACTGGTATGAGTTGATAAGACACAGCAGCGCTGCTGGAGTTTTTAAACACCTGACTGTCACTGCTAGAGAATAGTCCACCAACCAAAAACATCCAGCCAACAGCGCCCCATGGGCAGCGTCCTATGACCACTGATGAAGGTTTAGAAGATGACCAACTCAAACAGCAGCAACAGATGAGCGATCATCTCTTACTTTACATCTACAAGGTTGACCAACTAGGTAGGAGTGTCTAATAGAGTATACAATGAGTAAACACAGTATTAAAAACTCCAGCAGTGCTGCTGTGTCTGATCCACTCATACCAGCACAACACACACTAACACACCACCACCATGTCAGTGTCACTGCAGTGCTGAGAATGATCCACCACCCAAATAATACCTGCTCTGTGGTGGTCCTGTAGGGGGTACTTATCATTGAAGAACAGGGTGAAAGCAAGCTAAAAAGTATGTAGAGAAACAGATGGATTACAGTCAGTAATTGTAGAACTACAAAGTGCTTCTATATGGTAAGTGGAGCTGATAAAATGGACAGTGAGTGTAGAAACGAGGAGGTGGTTTTAATGTTATGTATGACACCACTACTAATACTAATTTAGTTTTTTCAGACTTTGTAGCAACACTTTGGAAAAAGCCCCTTTCCTGTTCCAGCTTAACTTTCCCCCAGTGCACAATACAAGATCTATAAAGACATGTTTTGACAAATTTGTTTTGGGAGAACTCTATAGCCAGCACAGAGCCTTGAATCTCTGAGGACCCTCGTCCGACATCTTGTCTGACCCCACAAATGCCTTTGAAAGAAAGGGCATACGTTCCCATAGACACAGCTCAGATTACTATGATTATTGTGTTTGAAAGTATGATACTGTAATCCTTATCTCCAAAACACACTATGTGCATGAACTTTTGTCTCAGTTGTAATCAACTACAATAAAATATAAAGTGACAGGAGTGAGTTGTTTTATAGCAAAAACAGTAAACAGTTAAGGGATTCGTTTTATTATTATTAATACACCGACCAGGCATAACATTATGACCACTAACAGGTGACGTGAATAACACTAATTCTCTTCATCATGGCACCTGTTAATGGATGGGATATATTAGGCAGCAAGCGTAAGGATTTGAGCGAGTCTGACAAGGGCCAAATTGTGATGGCTAGATGACTGAATCAGAGCATCTCCAAAACTGCAGCTCTTGTGGGGTGTTCCCGGTCTGCAGTGGTCCAAGAAAGGAAGGAAGAGTGGTGCGACAGGGTCATGGGCTGCCAAGGTTCACTGATGCACATGGGGAGAGAAGGCTGGCCAGTGTGGTCCGATCCAACAGACTAGCTACTGTAGCTCAAACTGCTGAAGAAGCTAATGCTGGTATGGGGCAGCAAAAGGGGGACCAACACAATATTAGGAAGGTGGTCATTCCATACCTCTAAGGTGCCAAGTGTAGCCCACCACCTTCAAGAAAAAAAACCCCAATATATGCAGGATGCTTAACCAAACAAATTGGGTAATAAAAATAAATGAGGTGGCCAAAATACCAGAAACAACTGGAAACAGATCAAACTGGCATAGCACACAAATAAATAAAAAAAACTGGTTGCCACATTATGGCAAGCTGTTTAGAGTGCCTGTGACAAGCAGCCTGCACTCAGTGTGGGTCCAAATGTGTAAGAAAGGGGCAATTCAATGTCTCTGGGACAGCTCGCTCATCCTGGGCCATTCTATCATGTCGGTTAAAAAGTGCCGCAACACTGGCTGAGCCCCCAAGAAAAAATAAACATCTGCGCTGGTAGGAAACCGGAGCAGATCAAGCCCAGTATCAAGTTTCCGAAAGAAAGTAGGTTGCCAACAAAGGATAAATAAAAACACTTCCACCTAGAGCTAATTAATGCTCAATGAGACACTGGAGACTGACACATCAATCATCAACGCTATAAATGGCAAGATAGAAAGTCATGATTCTGTAACCAAGCACCCCACAAATCTCCATGGTAGATGGGCGCATTTCAATATGTAATAGTGAGTTAATACATTTTCAATAATCAATTAAACCTAAATCAACCCAGTTGATATTCTTTTTGGTAAAGTAAAGGTTTGATAAATTTTACATTATTTGAACGTCTAAGAAAAAGCACTGAATCCTCTCTCTAACCGTTTCGAAACAAACACACTAACTGAAGCATACTCACTGATATACATACTCAACGAAATACTTACACAATGCCAATTCCACAGCGTGTGCACTGCGTCAGTTTCTGCAATCCAGCGAGGGGAGTGATGGGACTGGGAATAGGGCTTCCCAGCTTAGGCAGTGGGGACCGCACTGGAGATTTTGTTGGAGAAGTAACTGAAGACACAAGAAGATAAGAAAACAGGAGAAATAAGCATCAAAGTCTATTTTACTTTATCTTTTCTTAACACTTGTTGTTATAAGGTTTGATTCCCACAAGTACATGAATCCAGAAAGGTGAAGGTTATATAATTTACCTGCTTCAATATTTACATACATTTAACAGACACTTTCATCCAAAGCAACTTACAATTGTGAAAGAATACAATTTGAGCAACTGTTGGGCCCAACAGTTGCACCCTTCTAATTACTAGCTGCTTAACTGCAGAGCAACTGCTGCCCCCACTGAGCTAGTGCTGGTCAACATACTGGAACTCCTGGTAAGCACAGACGGACGGACGGACGGACAGACAGACAGACAGATAGATACTTTATTTATCCCAAGGGAGATGAAAATGTTTTTGAAAAATAACCACTTGGTCAGTTAGTACAATTATCGAGCTAAAAACCCAAAATATAACTGAATTAAGTGCTTTTTGGTGTGAACAAAACCTTATATTTCACAATTTTTGGCACCAATGCATTTAGCATGTTTAACAACCCCCCTAACGTAACAGCACAATCTCCTCCTAATAATGCTAGAAGAGATTGGTCAATCATAGAGCACTCCTTAATACAGAATATCTTAAGATCTTAGGAAGTGGTCTTTTGTGGAGTTTATTCTTTAGCTCACCTCACTTTTTTAATAAAGTTTACGTCAAAAATATGGCCATAACCAAAACACAATTCCATAGACATCAAACCTTTTAAAAGTCTCAAAGTCAGAATTTTTGACAGACGCAGCAAGATTTTTAAATCTCCTGTTAAGTCATGGGAGTCATTGATGCCATGTATCCTAACAAAAAACAGCCCCAAAACATTATAGAACTTCCATCATAGTTAAGAGTGGGAACTGTAATAACATGATCCACTTTTTATGTCAAATGCACCTTGAGTGTTTGTTTTATTTGTAAATGCTTTATTTGTCACATTTTATCCAGTTCTGGAAGTGCCTACAAAACACATAGAAGTTTGTTGATAAGTAAAAGGTAAAGCTTTTTTCTGGCACACCTTTTAAATGTTCTAATTGTAGACTGTGGCAACTTAGGAGATACCAAATGTTGCCATCTTTTGTTTATTAGCTGATGTGTCCTTATAATTATGCATTACCATTCATTCACTCATTGTCTGTTTTTCTACCACTTTAGTGTTGGGTACAAATCACCAGACAAAGGGTAGGAAACACTCCAGACAGGTCCCCAGTCTATCACAGGGCAAACACTCTCACAAACATTCACATCTAGGGCGATTTTAGTAGCTCCAATTAACCTGACTGCATGTCTTTGGACTGTGGGAGGAAACCAGAGCACCAGGAGGAAACTCACACAGACATGGGGAGAGCATGCAAACTCCACACAGACAAAGGACCGTCTCGCTGTAAAGCAACAGTACTACCACCAAGCCACCATGGTGCCCTCTCATCTTTTTCCAGGCAGTTTAATTACAATAGATATGAGCATTTTCAGATGTACAACTCTTTTATTTGATTGTGTTCATTCAATTTATGCCTGAGGAATAAAGTTCAACACACTCTCTATTTCTCCCCTTGTTTATGAATGACTAAGGAAATCTGATTTGTGTCACTTCATATTTAAACACAGCTGAATAGGATGACCACCTAAGAGTTTCAGAACACTTATACAGTCACATATAAATGTATATACATATAAACATCACTTACATATATACATCATTTTTAAATCATTATTTTGTTGTGTTGTTTTCATGTATTTTTATTATTTAAACATTATGTATAAATGGGTGCTGCAATGGCACTAAAGATTCAAATCCCGGTCCTATCCACAGGTCTAAATACAGGCATGATTGGCTATGTCTGGGGAAGAGAAGGGGGAACTGTTACTGCATTACAACCAGTGATTCCAGGACACCTAGACCCACTACAACCCTGAACAAGATAAAGCATTTTTTTTAAATCTAAATGAACTTTAATTATATGTACACCAATCAGCCATAACATTATGACCACCTCCTTGTTTCTACACTCACTGTCCATTGTATCAGCTTCACTTACCACATAGAAGCACTTTGTAGTTCTACAATTACTGACTGTAGTCCATCTATTTCGCTACATACCTTTTTAGCCTGCTTTCACCCTGTTCTTCAATGGTCAGGACCCCCACAGGACCACCATAAAGCAGGTATTATTTAGGTGGTGGATCATTCTCAGCACTGCAGTGACAATGACATTGTGGTGGTGTGTTAGTGTGTGTTGTGCTGGTATGAGTGGATCAGACACAGCACCGCTGCTGGAGTTTTTAAATACCACGTCCGCTCACTGTCAACTATATTAGACACTCCTACCTAGTTCGTCCACCTTGTAGATGTAAAGTCAGAGACGATCGCTCATCTATTGCTGCTGTTTGAGTTGATCAACTTCTAGACCTTCATCAGTGGTCACAGGACGCTGCCCACAGGGTGCTGTTGGCTGGATATTTTTGGTTGGTGGACTATTCTCAGTCCAGCAAAGACAGTGAGGTGTTTAAAAACTCAATCAGCGCTGCTGTGTCTGATCCACTCATACAAGCACAACACACACTAACACACCACCACCATGTCAGTGTCACTGCAGTGCTGAGAATGACCCACCACCCAAATAATACCTACTCTGTAGTGGTCCCAGGAGAGTCCTGACCATTGAAGAACAGCATGAAACAGATGGACTACAGTCAGTAATTGTAGAACTATGAAGTGCTTCTATATGGTAAGTGGAGATGATAAAATGGACAGTGAGTGTAGAAACAAGAAGGTGGTTTTAATGTTATGAATGATCGGTGTATATTTTCAGTGTACAATCAAGCTAGTTAACAACTTTTTTACTTTTTAAGCTAAAAAATTGTCCTTCAGCAGTATAGAACTTGAAGGAACATTGAGACATTATGGCAGCATAATCACAATGTTTGCATCATCATTGCTACAGAAACATTGTAACTTTTGAATGTCATCCAAAATCGCAGGTGCCTGTTAGAACCCCCTACCCCCATCAGCATTACATATGAAGCCTTGAATTAAACCTGCTGGCAGGCCTGCAGTGCCCACTTTGGCGCAGTTTAATCCCCAGCCATTAAAAGCAGTAACGATACTGCTGGCAGGAAAAATTTCACACAAAAGAAAGAATGATAACGAGTGAGAATTACAATAGTGTGTTTGTGCAACGGCTAATGTGCCAAAGGGGAAAATATAACTTAGAGCAACCCTGAATGTGGTTTTTCTTGTGCCTGCTGCCAGGTACATATAATTAACAACTTGATCCCTTTACTTTTTTATTAAATTTGTGTTTAATTTGGGTCAGGCACTCTGGCTTGACTTGAAAAAAGCTATTTGTGATTACTTACGTGTTTGCCTTGCAGTCTCAGAGCTTGTTGTGAAGTGAAATAAGTAGGGTAACGTCCTTTATAGGGAGCGAACTTCTGCACATATGAATGCACAATTGCGGTTTATTTGTTGAAACTACAGTGGGGCCAAAAAGTATTTAGTCAGCCACTGATTGTGCAAGTTCTCCTACTTAGAAAGATGAGAGAGGTCTGTAATTTTCATCATAGGTACACTTCAACTATGAGAGACAAAATGAGAAAAAAAAATCCAGGAAATCACATTGTAGGATTTTTAAAGAATGTATTTCTAAATTATGGTGGAAAATAAGTATTTGGTCAATAACAAAAGTTCAACTCAATACTTTGTAACATAACTTTTGTCGGCAATGACAGAGGTCAAACGTTTCCTGTAAGTCTTCACCAGGTTTGCACACACTGTAGCTGGTATTTTGGCCCATTCCTCCATGCAGATCTCCTCTAGAGCAGTGATGTTTTGGGGCTGTTGCTGGGCAACACGGACTGCACAAATTTTCTCTGGGGTTGAGGTCTGGAGACTGGCTAGGCCACTCCAGGACCTTGAAATGCTTTTTACGGCGCCACTCCTTCGTTGCCCGAGCGGTGTGTTTGGTATCATTGTCATGCTGGAAGACCCAGCCACGTTCCATCTTCAATGCTCTCACTGATGGAAGGAGGTTTTGGCTTAAAATCTCACGATACATGGCCCCTTTCATTCTTCCCTTAACACAGATCAGTCGTCCTGTCCCCTTTGCAGAAAAACAGCCCCAAAGCATGATGTTTCCACCCCCATGCTTCACAGTAGGTATGGTGTTCTTGGGTTCTTCTTCTTCCTCCAAACACGACGAGTTGAGTTTTTACCAAAAAGTTCCATTTTGGTTTCATCTGACCACATGATATTCTCCCAATCCTCTTCTGGATCATCCATATGCTCTCTGGCAAACTTCAGACGGGCCTGGACATGTACTGGCTTAAGCAGGGGGACACACCTGGCACTGCAGGATTTGAGTCCCTCTCGGCGTAGTGTGTTACTGATGGTCCCTTTGTTACTTTGGTCCCAGCTCTCTGCAGGTCATTCATCAGGTCCCTCCGTGTAGTTCTGGGATTTTTGCTCACCGTTCTCATGATCATTTTGACCCCACGGGATGAGATCTTGACCCCAAGGGAGATTATCAATGATCTTTTATGTCTTTCATTTTCTTACAGTTGCTCCCACAGTTGATTTATTCACACCAACCTGCTTGCCTATTGTAGATTCACTCTTCCCAGCCTGGTGCAGGTCTACAATTTTCTTCCTGGTGTCCTCCGACAGCTCTTTGGTCTTGGTTATGGTTGAGTTTGGAGTCTGACTGTTTGAGGCTGTGGACAGGTGTCTTTTATACAGATAAGGTATAACAGGTCAAACAGGTCAAACAGGTGCCATTAATACAGGTAACGAGTGGAGGACAGAAGAGCTTCTTAAAGAAGAATTTACAGGTCTGTGAGAGCCAGAAATTATGCTTGTTTGTTATTGACCAAATACTTATTTTCCACCATCATTTACAGATAAATTCTTTAAAAATCCTACAATGTGATTTCCTGGATTTTTTTTTTCTCATTTTGTCTCTCATAGTTGAAGTGTACCTATGATGAAAATTACAGACCTCTCTCATCTTTCTAAGTAGGAGAACCTGCACAATCAGTGGCTGACTAAATACTTTTTGACCCCACTGTAAATATGGCCTTAAAAACTGTTTGTTTTCAATATTGTTTGTTTTCAATATTGTTTGATTTATATGATTCTAATACATATAAATACATTGACATTGTTTTACTCAGTCTCTTATGAAAGTAAAGGTGCACTAGTCGCCATCTAAAAAGTTGGACCAGAAAAAATCGGTTGGACTCACCTCCGTTTCCAGACTCCAGTATTTCCTGTAGATACTTGAAAGATCCAGACTGTTTAGGTGCAGAAACTGGTTCTTTTGGGTCTTGCAGCATCTTGTAGACTTCAGACTCTGTGTCAAACCCATTGCGGTTTTCCTGAAAGTGCAGGGCTTCTGGGCTTGGGACGAAAGAGATAGAAAGTCAGCTTCTTCAATATTAGCACTCTTGGTAAAGATCTTAATCAGGGTCACGCTGAGCCAAACATTTTTAGGTATATGAGGTACAAAGTCAGAACACAGCACAAATCCATAAATGGGCAACACAAACTGACAATTTAGGGCTATTTATTATAGACAATACGTCTCTTGCTTGTTTTGTAAAAGCATAGGAAAAATCTAACATGGCTATAATATTGGTACAGGGCTACACATCACTTCAGTGGTAAGACACAGTCCTCCCCTTTACCTGAGGGGAAATTTTCTTACAAATAATTTACTTTAATAAAAGAAGTAAATTAAAAGAAGATTTTTTCCTCGTCATTGTGATATTCAACTTTTTAACCATAACAACATGACAATTCATATTCATTATTATAATTCTAATGCTGACTACATAATCTTACATAATACATTTTTTGCTTTTATTAAGCTAATAAAAGAAACTCTTGCATTTATAGCTAAACATGAGTTCATGAGCTTGTTTGGAAACTGGCTGTGTTGTCGAAATTAGCCTAATTTTAAAAGAACTCACCATTCTAATGTGGGTCAAAGAACATCCCATAACAATTAATTAAGACAGTCAAGTTAGTAAACTTCCTTGCACATTTTGTCTTGTTTTTATCATATTTTATGATAAATATGATAAATGATTTTATATAATAGCATTTTTTTTAATTATCTGCTGATCTAGACTGCTTCCCTCATAAAAAAAAGACATATCCTACCAAAATTTCCATGTCATGTCCTAAACTAGAGTGATCCTGTCAGAGCTCTGATTGTGACCCCATGAAACACATATGACTAGGGCTGAAACGATTCTTCGAGATACTCGAGTAATTCGATTACTAAAAATCATCAATGCAAATTTTCCGCATCGAGGCATCGTTTAATCCATACAACTATATACAGTTCCTGGTGATTTGCACGAACAACTTTTACTTTAACGCGTTCACGCTGTAGGCAGGTGAAGTGTAGAAGCCGAGTGCTGCATCCGAAATCTCATACTTAAACAGTACTTAACAGTACTTAAACAGGGTACTTTTCGCGTACAGTTTAATGAATACTAAGTATATACGAGATTTGATAGCGCGGACTGCAAAATGCAGAGAGAGAGAAAATAGCGAGGGGCGAACAGAGGAAACTAGACAGAGAAAACAACAGAAAGTTTTAGATCATTTTAAGCTGAAAAAAACTAAAACTCAGTACAACATCCACCATCAGTGTGTCTTGTTGATATCCTGACTTTTCTTCATTGCAACCACCACAGGCTTTTTTGAAGGCTTAGGCAAACACACACGTACATGCACACAAACGCCAAATCTACCTCATCTAGGAGCTACAATCCTGACAGAACTTTTTTTTGCCTCCTACAAATGCCACAAAGCCTCCCAACAAAATATTAAAGCTGTATGTTCTGCGTGAGCTGTAGCTGAAACTTTTAGTATTGAAAGTTGCACAATTTCTAGGCAATGTTTATGTACTATTGTTTATTATTATTTATGCCTTAGTTTTAGGTTGCCTGTATACATTTTAAGAGACATGTCCTAGACATTTCTTATCTGATTATTCGATTAATCGCTGGAATAATTGATAGAATACTCGATTACAAGAATAATCGATAGCTGCAGCCCTACATATGACTAAAAGAATGTAAACACCCCCTAATGTTTATTCACCCCCCAGGTGAATAAAATAGTTATTTCTGACCTCACAAATGTAACTCCTTTGACTATATAGGAGTGTTTGGGTGGTGCAGCGGTCTATTACGCTAGATTCGGGTTTGACTTGGATGGAAGAGGACTACTACACTGTACAAATTACATATTGTGAGTTACCTGTTGGGAGAGCTGAGGCTGAGGCCGGCCATTTGTTTTGGTAAGGCACCGTTGCCATTGTTGTACAGGCTGACAGGGTTGTTGTATTGTGGCACAGGCCTCACATTTCCATTGCTAAAAGGCGTGACTGGGGTTGGGCTTTTGGAAGATGAGCTGGAAGTAGGGCTGTAGCCTCTGCTGATTGGGCGAAAATTCTGCAAGAAAGAACATTGGGTCATTAGACTGTATTGAACTGGATTTATTTGTACTGTACAAAACAAAACAGGATGAGATAATTTATCAGCTCTTAGTTCATTAACTCTTTTAGTCTTTTCATTTCTAACTAAAAACATATCAAAGAATAAAAAAGGTGTAGTAGTGGATGTTTAAAACAAACGTGACAACCAAAGAAGAAGTGCACAACTGTTCGGCTAATGTAAACTGTGTCATGTGCACAGACGCTTGGCAGGATTTCATGTTTAAAATACTGTCCTTCTCTTCTTTGTCTTTTTCCATTTGTAAAGAGGAGAAAAAGCTGTACAGGACAGAGCTGTACAGTAAGGTTAATCAAAAGTGCCAGTAGGTGGCCAAAATAATAGAAAAACTATGTGGACACGTGACCATAAGCCTGTTGGACATCTCATTCCAAAACCATGGGCACTAATGTAAAAATGGCACCCTTTGGTGGATATAAACGCCCTTCAAGATTGTGGAATGTGTCTGAGAAAATCTGTACCTATTCAGAGACGAGCATTTGTGCGCTCAGACACTGATGTTGGATTAACCTTGGCTGTGCTTAACCACTGGAGTTCATCCATTATCAACCAAAGGCATCAAAAATTACAACCTGGTAACTGGGGGTAAATTGCATAAACAGAAAATTCCAAACAACAAAAATAATAAAGTTAAAATAATAATAATAAACTGTAGAATCTCTTTTTTTTATTATTATTTTGATATTCATTTTCTCCCCTTTTTCTCCCAACTTTAGCGTTACCCGACTGCATTACGCTAGCTCTCTACTGATGTTGATCCACCCTGGTTGAGGAGAGCCAATACTGACACACGCCCCCTCTGACACGTGTGCAGTAGCCGACTGCATCTTTTTACCTGCATGAGGCGAGTTCATATGCAGATAAGCTTTGTGTACAGAGAGCCACACTCTGATCAACGTATTATCCTTCGTCTCAGTGCAGGCACCATCAATCAGCCTCAGTTATGAGAAGTCCCTATAGCCCCTATAGCCGAGCTGAGATTCGAAAGGACGAGTTCGAAATGTCAGCTCTGGTGTGCTAGCGTGTTTTACCTCTGCGCCACCTGAGCGCCTCAATAAACTGTAGAATCTAGGGCAGATGGAACGCCTTTATTTGTCATATATACACATACACTATATTGCCAAAAGTATTAGCTCATCTGCGCATTTGTGATGTCAGACACTGATGTTGGACGAGAAGGCCTGGCTCACTGTCTCCGCTCTAATTCATCCCAAAGGTTGTTCTATCGGGTTGAGGTCAGGACTCAGACAGTCAAGTTCTTCCACATGTCTTTATGGACCTTGCTTTGTGCACTGGTGCGCAGTCATGTTGGAACAGGAAGGGGCCATCCCCAAACTGTTCCCACAAAGTTGGGACCATGAAATTGTCCAAAATCTTTTGGTATGCTGAAGCATTAAGAGTTCCTTGAAAAACAACCCCTCATCATAATCCCCCCTCCACCAAACTTTACACTTGGCACAATGCAGTCAGACAAGTACCGTTCTCCTGGCAATGGCCAAACCCAGACTCGTCTATCGGATTGCCAGACGGAGAAGCGTGATTCGTCACTCCAGAGAACATGTCTCCACTGCTCTAGAGTCCAGTGGCGGCGTGCTTTACACCACTGCATCAGACGCTTTGCATTGCGCTTGGTGATGTCAGGCTTGGATGCAGCAGCTCGGCAATGGAAACCCATTCCATGAAGCTCTCTACACACTGTTCTTGAGCTAGTCTGAAGGCCACATGAAGTTTGGAGGTCTGTAGTGATTGACTCTGCAGAAAGTTGGCGACCTCTGCACACTATGCGACTCAGCATCCGCTGACCCCGCTCTGTCATTTTACGTAGCTACCACTTCGTGGCTGAGTTGCTGTCGTTCCCAATCGCTTCCAATTTGTTATAATACCACTGACAGTTGACCGTGGAATATTTAGTAGCGAGGAAATTTCACGACTGGACTTGTTGCACAGGTGGCATCCTATCACGGTACCACGCTGGAATTCACTGAGCTTCTGAGAGCGACCCATTCTGTCACAAATGTTTGTAGAAGCAGTCTGCATGCCTAGGTGCTTGGTTTTATACACCTGTGGCCATGGAAGTGATTGGAACACCTGAATTATTTGGATGGGTGAGTGAATACTTTTGGCAATATAGTGTACATGTGTACAGTACAATGAAATGTATGTTCTGTAAAGCCCAGCTTGTTTGGAAGCTGGGGCCCGAACACAGGGTCAGCCATTGTACGGCACCCCTGGAGCAGACAGGGTTAAGGGCCTTGCTCAAGGGAAATATTGTAATACACAGTCCACAGTTTTACATAACACATATGAGCACAATTATTAAACACATGCTATTATTCTGTTTTACAATTACATTAATTTTCTGTAGCATTTGGGACTGATTTAAGTCGCGTGTTACAACACAATCTACAAATTTGTAGGAAAAAGCAGCTTTTTCCTGTCTCCAACTAAAGGGAGTACGGGAAAGTATTTATGAGGACAATCTGTGTGCTCATAAATTCCAACCATCGTCACATTTTACTTCGCTGTTTTACAATGCTAGCCAAGCATGGCTCTTTGTTCTGGGTCACTGCCTGCAGACCTTGGCCACTGTGGATTGCAATTCCAATGTTTTTTTGTTGTTGTTTTTGCTGATACAGAAGACTACAGGAGGAAAAAAACAGGGGGGCTTTAAAACAAAACAGTTCCAGTAGAGTCTGGATTTATTAAGACTACATGTAAGCAGTCCCCAGATTTGTTGATGTTGCTACTGTTTGCAACAATGTGCTAGAGGTAGGAGATAAATAACATCATATGATTTCTGCTGAAGGTCAGAACAAAGAAAACCCACAATTATCTTTGACATTTGCTGAGAAATCATAAAAAAAAAAAGAAAGATTGCTACTTAGAATTTCCCAGACTTTTATTAAAGAGATTAGAATGAGGCAAGACTGACCGATTAAAGAGAGAGATACTAGCAGCCATGCTTCATGACCTGTTCTCTAATGGATAGATTTTTATCAATCAAAAGCAGATCTTTATTTAGATCAGAGGTTAACAGCTAATTCCCTAATGCGTAGTTCACACTACAAGATTTTTGCCCTGATTTTTGCTTGGTGGCTGGTCGGCACTAGATTTGCCGGCTCGGGAGCAACATGGCGTTTGCTCAGCGATCGAAACTCGGCTCTCAATTGCTGTGTGTGAACTACTCAACAACTCAATCCAAGCGGAAGAAGATAAATATCTAGCATGCTACATATCTGGATATGAGTCGGCCGACTGGCAATTAGTGCGGTGTCGAACAGCCAATAAAAACGCAAAATATGGGGTGAGGGTAAACGCAGAGGGAAGTAAAAAGGTGGGACAGGGACACACACTCAAGTTTTACAGTATTTTTGTCCTTATCGTTCTCTACAAAACATAACACCAAAGGTGCATTGCAAACAATATTTATTTATACACCGATCAGCCATAACGTTAAAACCACCTCTTTGTTTCTACACTCACTGTCCACTTTATCAGCTCCACTTACCATATAGAAGCACTTTGTAGTTCTACAATTAATGACTGTAGTCCATCTGTTTCTCTGCATGCTTTGTTAGCCCCCTTTCATGCTGTTCTTCAATGGTCAGGACTCTCCCAGGACCACTACAGTGTAGGTATTATTTGGGTGGTGGATCATTCTCAGCACTGCAGTGACACTGACATGGTGGTGGTGTGTTAGTGTGTGTTGTGCTGGTATGAGTGGATAAGACACAGCAGTGTTGCTGGAGTTTTTAAATACTGTGTCCAAATAAATACAGAGACGATCGCTCATCTATTGCTGCTGTTTGAGTTGGTCATCTTCTAGACCTTCATCAGTGGTCACAGGACGCTGCCCATGAGGCGCTGTTGGCTGATTATTTTTGCTTCGTAAAACTTCATCAGTGCTGCTGTGTCTGATCCACTCAGCACAACACACACTAACACACCACCATCATGTCAGTGTCACTGCAGTGCTGAGAATGATCCACCACCCAAATAATGCCTACTCTGTGGTGGTCCTGTGGGGGTCCTGACCATTGAAGAACAGCATGAAAGGGGGCTAACAAAGCATGCAGAGAAACAGATGGACTACAGTCAGTAATTGTAGAACTACAAAGTGCTTCTATATGGTAAGTGGAGCTGATAAAATGGACAGTGAGTGTAGAAACAAAGAGGGGTGGATTTAATGTCTAGTCGTATACACACTTATCATTATGCTATTTTTTATTTAATTATTATTTAATTATTTTTTTTTTTTTGCTTGTTTATGTTTTGTTATCTTTACAGGTTATTACTTAAATCTTCACTCTTCATTATATAAGTCATATATCTGCAGACGTATTTGTCCTGTTTTACATTGTGAAATGAAGAGAAGAAAACCAATAAAGTATAAATTATAAAAAAGAACCTGTAGCGAATTATGACTGGATGCCAAGGTGAGCCACCCAAACCATTAAGATGTGGTAGTCTGATTAGAAAAAATGACTATGCTGCTCAGGAGGCACAGCGAAAAAAATACTCTAGCACACCAGAGCTGACATTTCGAACTCGTCGGTTCGAAATTCAGCTCTGCCATCTGGCTGGGCTGGACGGCTACATGAACAATGATTGGCTTGTTGTTCATACAGGATGGAAGCCGGGTAAGGACCTCATAACTGATGCTATTATGACCTCTGCTGGCTGATTGATGGCGCCTGCATAGAGTCGAGGAATAATGCGTTGATCAGGGTGTGGCTCTCCGTACACAAAGCTGATCCGCATATGAACTCGCCTCAAGCAGGTGAAAAGATGCTGTCGGCTACTGCACACATGTTGGAGAAGGCGTGTGAAAGTTTCACTCTCCTTAATCAGGAGTGGAGATCAGCATCAGTAGAGAGGGAAAAAAAGAAAAATGACCATCTACAATAACAAAACAATCCCCACCTCTCAAAAACAGCCAGAAGCTTGATCGGTTGCTTGCTTGTAGCAGTTTTTGGCAGCTGTAACAAAGCTAGCCTACTCATTTACACAAACACTTAAAGCCAAAATACGAAAATGCGTCTGCGATTTGTGTTTTAATACTGTTTTTCCAAAATGTTTGGATTAATTCTCTCCAGGGGAAGAACCAAATGTACCGAGTGTTGGCCGAGGCCCCACGATGGATTGGCATCCTGCCTGGGATGTGTTACTGCATTGCACCCAGTCCCTAAACAACCCTGTCCATGAGAAAGTGGTGGTAAAACATGAAAATGATAAATGATGCTAAACCACACAACAGCTACCAGGACACATGATACAAGACACTCATGACTAAATAGATGCTGGATAAAAAAAAGTCCAGCATCATGTTAAAGCACGTTTAAAGTTGCTTTATTTTTTTTAAATGCCCTTACATGACATTTCTAAGGTTGTGTTTATACTTGTCAGCATTGGTTCGATTACCCTGAACCCCAGTGCGATTGCTGTGTTAGTGCGGTGTGTTTACAGTCCGTTCAATCTCTGGTGCGCACCAAATAAGCGGACAGAGACTGCTTAAGCAGATGGGTCTCGTTTTGTTTCTAAACAAATTCTGTTGCGATTCATTTCAGATATGAACACAATACGAGCCAAAGGCATCTGAACAAACCAAGCAGAGGATGTGATGTCACAATATGCGACACTAAACGCACCGTGAGAGAGCAGAAGGCATCGCAGCGGAATTTATGGTGCTGTATTGACTCCTAAAGATTTTCCATCTTTATCCACCTCTTGTTGTACTTCCAGTTGCTTCAAAGACCACCAGGTACACACAACCGCTATAAGGGCATTTAGCCCAGAGTGGTGCATAGTTCTGACAACTGGCTCACAAAATACGAGAGTTCTTCAAAAAGTTTCCCACATCGTACCAACTTTTTAATGCCATCAGCAAAAAAAGTTTTTGGTTGAGCGTGTAGCCACTGATGCACCGCTGCTTTCACATCATCATCACATGAAAATCTTCTTCCCTTTAAAGCTTGTGTGTTTATGGGAATTTTTGACCATTCTTTCAGAAGCGCATTTGTGAGGTCCGACACTGATGTTGGACGAGAAGGCCTGGCTCGCAGTCTCCGCTCTCATTCATCCCAAAGGTGTTCTATCGGGTTGAGGTCAGGACTCTGTGCAGGCCAGTCAAGTTCTTCCACACCAAACTGGCTCATCCATGTCTTTATGGACCTTGCTTTGTGCACTGGTGCGCAGTCATGTTGGAACAGGAAGGGGCCATCCCCAAACTGTTCCCACAAAGTTGGGGGCATGAAATTGTCCAAAATCTTTTGGTATGCTAAAGCATTAAGAGTTTCATTCACTGGAACTAAGGGACCGAGCCCAACACCCCACACCATAATCCCCCTCCACCAAACTTTACACTTGGCACAATGCAGTCAGACAAGTACCGTTCTCCTGGCAACTGCCAAACCCAGACTCGTCCATCGGATTGCCAGACGGAGAAGCGTGATTCGTCACTCCAGAGAACACGTCTCCACTGCTCTAGAGTCCAGTGGCGGCGTGCTTTACACCACTGCATCAGACGCTTTGCATTGCGCTTGGTGATGTAAGGCTTGGATGCAGCTGCTCGGCCATGGAAACCCATTCCATGAAGCTCTCTACACACTGTTCTTGAGCTAATCTGAAGGCCACATGAAGTTTGGAGGTCTGTAGTGATTGACTCTGCAGAAAGTTGGCGACCTCTGCGCACTATGCGCTTCAGCATCTGCTCTGTCATTTACGTGGCTACCACTTCGTGGCTGAGTGTCGTTCCCAGTCGCTTCCACTTTGTTATAATACCACTGACAGTTGACTGTGGAATATTTAGTAGCAAGAAAATTTCATGACTGAACTCGTTGCACAGGTGGCATCCTATCACGGTACCACGCTGGAGCTCCTGAGAGCGACCCATTCTTTCACAAATGTTTGTAGAAGCAGTCTGCATGCATGCAAGTGATTGGAACAACTGAATTCAATTGTTTGGATAGATGAGTGAATACTTTTGGCAATATAGTGTATAAGCTCTCTCTCAGACACGACCAAAGACGTGCGTCATATATCCCTGTTTTTTTTTTTTGGTTTTTTTTGGTTTGAATGGGAATTTGTGAGTGTGAACTTTAAGCAAACCAGGACTAAAATGTAACAATGTATCATCTTCTTGGTTGGTCCGGACCAAGAGCACCAAACTACAAGTCTAAACACAGCCTAAATGTTCAGAACAATCTTTTATCTAATCACTGAAAGACTTGGCTTTTCCTAAACTGAACATTTCACATGTGGAGTCAGCAAAATTACAGTTTATGCCACTCAGTAATAAACCATAGAGTTATGAAATAAGCCAGGATCAAGGTTTTGTCTGCATGACTGTTAAGTGTGTTGAGATCTATACTTTTAAATAAATGAGTGAGTGTAAATGTAAGCAATTGTGACAGCTTAATAAACTGTTCTTTAATCTGGAACTCCAGTGCTGATGCTCTGCTACCACTTTCTGTATGGCACAGAATCAAAAAGCACATGGTTGGGGTGTGCCCGGTCTAAAATTATGGTGTGTTTCTTTACACATCTCTTATAGTAAATGTGCTGTATGGATGGAAATGCCACCCTGTAATATTCAGGCTGCTTTGACCACCCTCTGCAGGAATTACCAACAGTGGTGCCACCACCATTTTTGGCATAGTACAGTTCAAGCTTTTCCTGCACTATCAGTTGCTACTATTTGTTCAGTTTATCTGTTTTCGAACAGATTCCCCATTTAATTCAACACAGGGGTTTTGACTGGCACTGACTGTTGAACTGATGGAACTATATCAGTATACCCACACAGAACTCGACCAGTTCTTTAATTCTACTCTCTCCGCTGACTCACTTGAATTACTGAAATAAGCTTTGAACCACACGTCCCAGAAGTCAAGTTCACAAACTTGATTTTAACCCGGTTCGATGTGTTTCCACCAAAAAAAAAAAGAGGTTCCAGAGGCACCACAGAATCCTAGGTTTTTTAGCGTGAACCGTGACGTCATCTGTGGGCGTGTCAAGCTGTGGAGATTTGGGTGCTTTCACATGAGAAGCAGCTATTGCTCTGCTGTGCCATTATTTCCCATGGAGCTTGATGCTGCACTTTTATCTTTTCACCTGATTTAATTTTGAGCCAGCTTGCCATTGATATTTTCAAAGCACCTCTAATGAGACGAACTGTTTGATATGACGTGGCACAGCAACCCAGACAGTAAGTATAAGCTCAACATGAAAAATAAAGTTAACGTGGCTTGTTGTACTAAAACAACAACCAAGGAATTTCGGCAGTACAGAGCACTTATAACCAGTAATAACTGAGAGAAATGTAGTGTTCCTATGTTTAGTACATTAAGCCAAGTTAAGCTTTTTTTTAACGTTAATTTATTTTTACTCCACCGTAAAGCTGATTCTCAGAACACTGAGCTGCATAACACCAAGTTTAAAAGTAAAACCACTATATATGTGGACACTTTTAGAGTGAATTTGATGGTTATTTTACACAAATGGATGTTTGTGTCATGGAACACTTAAGTGATGTTTTACCGCACCGCTTAAGCCAAGCGCTGAGCAAAGCGGCTATTTGCGCCGAGGGTCGCGGTAAGAGCGAAGCGCGAAACGCTTATTACGTAAATGCACTAAGAAAGAAACAGTGGCGACAAACACAAAGAACGAAGTTCTTCTTATCACCAATAGTAGATTGTTGCTTTTTGCATATAAATGAACATCTGTAACAGCAGCACAAATGCTCGCAGGTAAATCTACACACTCCGCCATCGTGTTACTACCCTTTACTTTCATTGCGCAATGCCCACTGTTGATGACGCATGCTTGGCTTCAGAAAACTGGTGGAAACGCGGGCCGGTTCTCTTAAAACACCAAGGTTTGAAGAAACCCGAACAGAACAGGCTCAAGAACCAGAGTTCTTCTGAACAAAAAACACTCAAGTCACGTGGCACCGCAATGTCTGCCTGTAGCCAAGCTGTATTTTGTTCTGCATCACCACAGTACTAATGGTGACACCTGGGACTGATTAGTTTATACACCGATCAGCCATAACATTAAAACCACCTCTTTGTTTCTACACTCACTGTCCACTTTATCAGCTCCACTTACCATATAAGAGCACTTTGTAGTTCTACAATTACTGACTGTAGTTCATCTGTTTCTCTGCATGCTTTGTTAGCCACCTTTCATGCTGTGCTTCAATGGTCAGGACCCCCACAGGTCCACTACAGAGCAGGTATTATTTGGGTGGTGGATTATTCTCAGCACTGCAGTGACAATGACATGGTGGTGGTGTGTAAGTGTGTGTTGTGCTGGTATGAGTGGATCAGACACAGCAGCGCTGGAGTTTTTAAATACTGTGTCCACTCACTGTCCACTCTATTAGACACTCCTACCTAGTTGGTCCACCTTGTAGATGTAAAGTCAGAGTCGATTGCTCATCTATTGCTGCTGTTTAAATTGGTCATCTTCTAGACCAGGGGTTTTCAGCCTGGGGGGCATGAGTACTTGTCTGGGGGGGCGCGAGTGCCTGACCGGGGGGCGTGGCATCACGAGTCCAAAAAGGTTCACGGTTGGGCAAGTTCACGGTTGGCACACGAAGGGGGGGCGCATGTCCAAAAAGGTTGAAAACCCCTGTTCTAGACCTTCATCAGTGGTCACAGGACGCTGCCCACGGGGCGCTGTTGGCTGGATATTTTTGGTTGGTGGACTATTCTCAGTCCAGCAGTAACAGTGAGGTGTTTAAAAACTCCAGCAGCGCTGCTGTGTCTGATCCACTCATACCAGCACAACACACACTAACACACCACCACCATGTCAGTGTCACTGCAGTGCTGAGAATGATCCATCACCCAAATAATACCTACTCTGTTGTGGTCCTGACCATTAAAGAACAGAGTAAAAGGAGGTTAAAAAAGTATGTAGAGAAACAGATGGACTACAGTCAGTAATTGTAGAACTACAAAGTGCTTTTATAAGGTAAGTGGAGCTGATAACATGGACAGTGTGTGTAGAAACAAGGAGGTGGTTTTAATGTTATGGCTGATCGGTGTATGTGTATATATTACCAAAGTATGTGTGTGGTTCTTTGCAAAGTATTGCCAGCCAACTTTAGCTTTACCTAATTTGCCATTGTATTTGAGTTTAGTCATTAAACACTCTTTTATCTTTTATCTAAGAGTGTCTCATCTTTGAGTTAGAGTGCACAGCAGTAAATTATACTAGCCCTACTACTGCGGGGTCCAGTGTTCGTATCCCCAGGGGTGCTATCAGCCAGTCAGGCGTCTATCAGCCTGACTGGCTATGTCTGGGGGTGGCCGAGGCCCTGCAAGAGATTGGCGTCCTGTACAGGGTGTGTTACTGCACTGCACCCAGTAATTTAGTAGAAATCACACCCATCATGACCCTAACCAGGATAAAGCGGTTGTAAAAAAATGAAAATTAATAAAACTAATATTTACATTAATGTGATTGTTTCATAGTGGGGAAAAAACTTGCAGTGGACTAGCGTATATTACCGCTGCTCCACCCGAACATCATACTGCATGATGTCATAAATCCAAAGATAAGCTGTGATTATATTGGGTTTAAATGACAGTTAAGCCGTATTCAGACCTGTGACTCAGCCTCCAGGGATCCTCTGTATGAACTTGTCTTGTTCTCCTCTATTATAGTTGGAGACCAGCATCTGTTTTCAGATCTGAAACACAACAATACAGTATTTGAAAATGAGGATAGAAGTCAACCATTTCGTAAAACACATTTGTTACTTTATTCAGTTACATGACAAACACTGGCATTGTAAGAAGAATCTAGTCTTTGACAAGATTCAAAACATTAGGAACAGATGATTGTAATCATTAAAACATACGCAATTATTTTAATCTAATATATTATAATCCAAGTAATTATGTATGCAGTTTAGGGATGGGAGGTGAACTGGTATAAAAGTAGCATGGATTTAACCCTTTATTAGGGCTATTAAGATAAATAACCTCAAAATAGCCAATCATGCCTATGCAGACACCTACACTTTTGACGAGTGCAGTGCAGCTCAGCGTTGTGTACAGAGAGACACACTCTGAGAGCACTCTTTTCTCGTCCCTGTGCAGGCGCCATCAATCAGTCAGCAGAGGTCGTGATTGCACCAGTTATGGGAGAGAGACCCCATCCGGCGTAGTCCCACCCATATCTGAACAACAGGCCAATCGTTGTTCATGTGGCCGCTCAGCCTTAGCTGGCAGGCAGAGCTGAGATTCGATACGATGTATTCGAGATCCAAGCTCTGGTTCCAGCTTGTGTTTTTACTGCTGCGCCACCTGAGCGGCTCACTCACTCATTTTCTTAACCACTTATCCACTTAGGGTCGCGGGAGGTGGGGATGGGGGTGCTGGAGCCTATCCCAGCTTTTCAATGGGCGCAAGGCACACAGTAACACCCTGGATGGGGCGCCAGTCAATCACATGGCAGACACACACACACACACACCCATCCACCTATAGGGCAATTCAGTGTCTCTAATTAACCTGACGGCATATTTTTGGACTGTGAGAGGAAACTGAATCTCCTGGAGGAAACCCACACGGACACGGGGAAAACATGCAAACTCCGCACAGAAAGGACCCTGTCTGCCCCGCCTGGGGATCGAATCCAAGACCTTCTTGCTGTGAGGCGACAGTGCTACCCACCGAGCCACCGTGCCGCCTATACTAAAAACAATAAAGCACATTTTGAAATAAAGGCATCATCTGGTTAGTTTTCATAAGGCTGTGACTAATCACAGATAACATGACTACTCTGCAACACAAATTCTGAAGTGTCTGGTGTGTCCAGACCCTACGACTGATAATTCCACCTAATGCCACCTCTTTCGCACATTACAATAAATTACATGCACATTTTCAGCATTGACTAGATGCTTTTTATCCAAAGTGGCCATTTACAATCCAAGCAATTGAGGGTTAGGGCCCATAGGTGGTAACCTGGCAGCAACCTTCTGATTACTAGTCATGTATCTTAACCGCAGAGATATCACCGCCCCCAACAGGAATACCAAACTACAATAGGAAATTATAGTTTTAGTTTAGTTATAGTTTTACCTTTGTTGAATGTACATAGATGATGATGTTTAATAGTAATGTTGTAAATTGTAAGGCTATTAAAATATCTAATTAGTATACAAGTCACATAAAAGGTAAGCTGTTTAGGGTAGCCCCACTACACCTACAAGGCCCCTAAAGAAAGCACTGAAAACACTGGCCTGCTGCCAAACTTAATTTCAGACCAGCATGTTTTACAAGCTGCAAGCAGAGTTAAGACCCAGAGACAGGAGTCTGAGTGGCAGCAGCAGGAATTTAATTGGCTGCATGGAATGTTGTGCTTATTAAAAGAAACAGAAGTTAGATCTGGGCTTACAGAAGATCCAAAAAGCATTATGTTGGCTTTAGGGGGGAATTTTAGCTACTAATTTAATTTGCTGCTTGCCTTACTTTTAAAGTTGAGATACTGTTGTGCCCCTGAGATCATTTAACCCAAAGGCTAAGTACTAATCCATCGTATGGGTTTTATTTTTCAATTTTAAAGGCAATAGAGAACATGTCATGTTAGTCACCAAACCTCTTTAAGCACGGTATGTCAAACCTGATGAGTGTAAACATGACCAAAATGTGTCATCTGAGTAAACAGCACATCTTAGTGAGCCAACATGGCAGAGGACTGAAACAGGCATTGATAAGTAGGGCTAGATGTAGGAGTTCAAGAGTTCAAGAGAGGCTTTATTGTCATTTCAGCTATACACAAGTACATATTGTAAGGCCTACAATAAATACAAAAGCCATTTCTAATCTAAAAAGCAATTAAAGGAGACTAGACTAGAGACAAAAGGTAGTGATGGCCAGTACATGGTACTGAGTAAATGATAAGTGAGGTAAAAACATATTCTAATATACTGTACAGTTAGCAGCATAGGGGTTTGTATAAAAACATAGATATAAAAAGAGTAAGTTGCAAAATGCAACTAAATGCAATATTGTGCAAAGATGCAAGTAATACAGTCACTAAGTAGTTTTAGGAGTCCAGGGATCAAGGCTGTGTTGGTTGTGTGTGTGGTCGTGTGTGCGAGTGTGTGTATGTGTGTGCATGTGCAAGTGCGTGTGAAGGTGTGAGTGAGTGTATGTGCATGTGTGCGAGTGTGAGTGAGTGTATGTGCATTGTAGTGAGTGTGTGTGTTCATATGAGTGTGTATGTATATGTGAGTAATTGTGTCACAGTGTAAGTATGTGTGCAATTAAGTATGTGAGTGTATGTGTGTTTGTGTGTGTGTGCGTACTTGTGAGTGAGCATGTGTATATATGCTTGAGTGTGTATGATTAACCATGATTGTCAGAATCTATATGTGTTGGTGTATGGTGCACTCACTGTTCATTTTATCAGCTCCACTTACTATATAGAAGCACTTTGTAGTTCTACAGTTACTGACTGTAGTCCATCTGTTTCTCTGCATGCTTTGTTATCCCCCTTTCATGCTGTTCTTCAATGGTCAGAACTTTCACACGACCACTACAGAGTAGGTATTATTTGGGTGGTGGATCATTCTCAGCACTGCAGTGACACTAACATGGTGGTGCTGATAGAGTTTTTAAACACCTCACTGTCACTGCTGAACTGTATGAGTGGATCAGACAGAGCAGTGCTGCTGGAGTTTTTAAATACCATGTCCACTCACTGTCCACTCACTGTCCACTTTAACACACCACCACCGTGTCATTGTCAGTGCTGTGCTGAGAATGATCCAACACCTAAATAATATCTGCTCTGTGGTGGTCCTGTGGGGCCACCCCAGTGACGCTATCGACCATTCGGTTGCCCAAATACAAGCAAGATTGGCTTTGTCTCAGGGGCGTCTGGGCTATCTCTGAGTCAGACTGGCATCCTGTCTGGTAGGGCTGGGCGATATATCGAGATTTTATAAAATATCGATATATTTTCATACGCGATATAAGATAAGACAATATCGCGTATATCGATATAGATGTTGCGTTCCAATTAGATCCGACAGTTCGACTTTCTCTTCTCCCAGTTTGTCTCTGCACATGTTCACCTGCCCCGCCTCTCTCCCTCACTGAACACAACTCGCCCCTCCCCACCGCCAATTCTTTCTGCCATAATAATGGCTCAGTTATTTGGAGATGGTTCGCATTCAGTGGTGAAGAAGTGTCAGATGAGCAGCGGAATAATGTATTCTGTAGAGAATGCCGAAAACAAGTCCAGACAAAAGGTTCCAGCTCCATGTACCTTTGATCATTCGTTTTTTACTTCAAATCCCAAAGTTGATAAACAAGAAAACGAGTCGTTATTCGTTTCAAAAACCACTATTGGAAAACGGAAATACATACAAGCACATGCACGCGCTGACATGCACATGTTTACTTCATATATAAACAGTGTAAATTATGCACAAGTGTTATAAACAGTAATAATAACGTAACGGTGCATCTCCTGTTGTTCTGACTCTTGTGTTTGTATATGTGATGTGCATGTATAGATATTTGCTATATCTGTAAAATACAAACATTATGGGGTGTGATTTCTGTACTGGATGTTGTACGTGGACGTGTTAGTTTATTCGTCCGATGTCCGAGACTCATTTATTTATTTATCATGTATTATAGTATTTCTTGTTCTTGGCCATTAAACAACCAAAAATTAATAAAATTGCATGTACTAACTCAGCAGTAAACAAGGAGCAAACAGCAATTAAACAACAAATAAATCTGTTAAATAATAATAAAGTGCATGAAGCAGAACGCTGATTAAAATGCATGAAATGTTGTAATAGTTACATAGTAACATGAAGGATTAGTTCTGCCTGTATTACAGAACTGAGTTCTATATGGTAAAAAAAAATATTAATGTAAATGTTAATGTTGTGGCGACATATACATAAAATAATGTATAAAGTTCAAACATGTGAGGGGGGTTTAACGAGAACACTATATTTAATGTCACACAAGCTCAGTGCAAAACAACAGAAGAACACGAGCAAAGAGGGAAACGATAAATTCCGACACCTTCCCTACACACTCGCTCCCTGCGCCCTATAGTGCACTTAACATTCTTAAAGGGCCAGACAATATATTTGTAATTCACAAATTTTTTTTTTTTTTATTAAGGAAAAATAGTTCTTGTGTGAAGCTTCCCCAGCATGAATGTTAATAAAAGTGCCTGTAAAAAATTTGGAACATAGCTTTGTCTCAGAAGTGTCTTTTTGTTATTACCTTATGGGATGAAAAAATATCGAGATATATATCGTATATCGTGGTTCAGCGAAAAAATATCGAGATATTACTTTTGATCCATATCGCCCAGCCCTACTGTCTGCAAAACTTGACCCACTGTGACCCTGACCGGGATAAAGCAGTGGTAAACCATGGAAATAGTTGAAAATAACAAAAAAAATATTAATATTTTCTCAGAAATAAAATATCTACATGAATAAAACATGTAATTACCAAATATATAGAAGTAGGATTAACAGAGATGTAAAGGAGTGATCACGTGGGTGTGGGACTATGTTCATGTTTTTAATCTGTAATTTTTTATAAAAATAAAGCCCCGAAAAAAAAAAGAAAAAAAAAAGACCTGATTATCGAAGGTGGAAAAAAACAAAAACAAAAGCAGCTGTTACTGATTGCCCTAACTTAAGTACATCAAACAGAATGTGTAATGAGGCACAGTTCCAGCGTCTACTGTTTTTGCTCGACTCTTTGCATGATTGTTATTTGCACTACAAATGGGGGAAATGCCGAGCATGTTTATGTGCCTGGTTCACACATAATACCTAAGTATTCTAAGTAATCCTGGGCAGGATAAAACAGTTGATGAAAGTTTTACTGCAGCTGAAAGCAGATTTAGTATAGCCAGCCCTTATGAAATAAAAGTACTGTCTGGTTAAGTGCTGCCTCTCTGATATTATACACAGTGACCAGGAAAGCAGCTTTTAGCACCAATAATATGTTAAGACAGTAAATTATACTGTCATTTTACCTTTTCAAATTCACTTATTTTTTACATACACTGATCGGCCATAACATTAAAACCACCTTCTTGTTTCTACACTCACTGTCCATTTTATCAGCTCCACTTACCATATAAGAGCACTTTGTAGTTCTACAATTACTGACTGTAGTCCATCTGTTTCTCTACATACTTTTTTAGCCTGCTTTCAACCTGTTCTTCAATGGTCAGGAACCCCACAGGACCACCACAGAGTAGGTATTATTTAGGTGGTGGATCATTCTCAGGACTGCAGTGACACTGACATGGTGGTGGTGTGTTAGTGTGTGTTGTGCTGGTATTAGTGAATAAGACACAGCAGCGCTGCTGGAGTTTTTTAACTGTCCCTGCTGAACTGAGAATAGTCCACCAACCAAAAATATCCAGCCAACAGCGCCCTGTGGGCAGCGTCCTGTGACCACTGATGAAGGTCTAGAAGATGACCAACTCAAACAGCAGCTCTGACTTTACATCTACACAGTAGACCAATTAGGTAGGAGTGTCTAATGGAGTGGACAGTGAGGGACACAGTATTTAAAACCTCCAGCAGCGCTGCTGTGTCTTATCCACTCGTACCAGCACAACACACACTAATACACAACCACCATGTCATTGTCACTGCAGTGCTGAGAATGATGATGATAATAATAATAAGCTGTGGTCAGGAGATTTTAATTTAATTAAAAAACCTTTTGGAGATTTAAATGTTGTTGACAACCATCATGTGGAAATCCTGAGGTCCAGTGAATGCACTGCATGGTCATATAACAGTAAACAGATATAAGGTCATGTACAAGACCCAACACTCTTTCTTCATACAGTCTGTGTATTCTGGGATGATCTTTAATTGATTTTTCATTTTAATTAACCAATTTATCATGGTCAAGGTTGTGGCAAGTCTGGTTCCACTGGAAAACACTGGGCGCAAGGCAAGAATACCTGGACAGGGTATCCCCCAGTCATTCCCCCAACCCCTGTATACCCAAGGGCACAGCCAATCGGCTGGCCGATAACACTGCCATGATTTAAACCTAGATCTCAGCCTTGGTGGGCTAGTGTAACAGACACTGTGCCACCCAAGTGCCCTTTCAGCATAATGTCTCCACAAACACTGATAGAATAAGAGCTGTTAAATTTAGTGTCTTTAATTACCTCCTAATCATTAGATTTAAATGTTATTAAAGTAAGGCAGGTTCAAAACTAGATATCCACCTTTATAATCCTGTAAAAAGCTGGAAGACCACCACAGATAAGTCAGTTGTATGACAGCATTCCTAAAAGGATTAAATATATTCTGATGTCTAATCTATTGTAATGGGTTTTCATTACTTTGTTGACTCTAAGTACATGTATTAGTGCATCAATAAGTCAATGTCTTTATTCTCAAAGGCTAATGCAGTTGAAGCAAACCATTAATGTCAATTACTGCAATATACTAGCTAAACCTTAGATCCGGGCTTAAAAAGATCTAAAAGCAATATTTAGGCTTAAAAGGAATATTTCAGCTCCTAATTTTAAAGTTGAAATACTATTCTGCCCCTGTGGTCTTTTAACCCAGGCAATCTTCTTCTTTTCCATGGCCTTTTGTCCCGTTCGGTTGTGGGGTCGGCTCTGATTTGGCACAATTTTTACGCCGGATGCCCTTCCTGACACAACCCTCCCTATTTTATCCGGGCTTGGGACTGGCACTACAATGCACTGGTTTGTGCATCTAGCGGCTAGGTATCTATAGGACAATTCAGTGTTTTCAATTAGCCTGGTGGCATGTTTTTGGACTGTGGGAGGAAACCGGAGCACCTGGAGGAAACCCACGCGGACACGGGGAGAACATGCAAACTCCGCACAGAAAGGACCCGGACCGCCCCACCTGGGGATCGAACCCAGGACCTTCTTGCTGTGAGGTGACAGTGCTACCCACGAAGCCACCGTGCCGCCCATTTTTAACCCAGGCAATACGAAACATAATTTTTGAGTCACCATACCAACTGTTTTAGCATGTTATGTCAAACCTCACAGGAGTAAACATGACCAAACTGTGTTGAGCAGATCCCAAAAGTAGATATTCACCTTCATAATCCCATAAAAAGCTGGAAGACTTTCCTCCTGGTCCAACATCCCACCACAGATAATCCAGTTGTATGACAGCATTCCAAAAAGGATTAAAGACGTTTGATGTCTAATCTATTGTAATGGGTTTCCATTACTTTGTTGACTCTCAGTACATGTATTAGCGCATCAATAAATCAATGTCTTTATTCTCAAAGGCTGATGCAGTTGAAGTAAAACAAGGACCCCCAAAGGACCACCACAGAGCAGGTATTATTTGGGTGGTGGATCATTCTCAGCACTGCAGTGACACTGACATGGTGGTGGTGTGTTAGTGTGTGTTGTGCTGGTATGAGTGGATAAGACACAGCAGCGCTGATGGAAATTTAAACACCTCACTGTCACTGCTGGACTGAGAATAGTCCACCAACCAAAAATATCCAGTCAACAGCACCCTGTGGGCAGTGTCCTGTGACCACTGATGAAGGTCTAGAAGAGGAGCAACTCAAACAGCAGCAATAAATGAGCGATCGTCACTGACTTTACATCTACAAGGTGGACCAACTAGGTAAGAGTGGACAGTGAGTGAACACTCCAGCAGCGCTACTGTGTCTGATCCACTCATACCAGCACAACACACACTAACACACCACCACCATGTCATTGTCACTGCAGTGCTGAGAATGATCCACCACCTAAATAATACCTGCTCTGTGGTGGTCCTGACCATTAAAGAACAGCATGAAAGCAGGCTAAAAAGGCATGTACACAAACAGATGGACTACAGTCAGTAAAAGTGCTTCTATATGATATGTGGAGCTGATAAAATGGACAGTGTGTGTAGAAACAAGAAGGTGGTTTTAATGGTATGGCTGATAAGTGTATGAGGTGACATTTAATAGCTTTTGATCTACAAAATGTGAATTATTTGGAGTAGGTTTTGCAAAGGTCAGTGACATCACATCATCCTTTTTTGTGACCCCTCAGAACATCAGCATCTGTAGTGAACAACAGCAACTCTTATTGACCATCTGTCACCACCAACTCATTTACTACTATAACCAAACAGACATAAAGACAAAGAAGCCACTATGAACCCACTCGTGGTGGAAACTTCGCCATCAGTGTATGAAGTCACTCCATTCCTAGCAGGCACTGCAACGCCTCAGAAACAGCTGCAGAGGTGTGGGTTGCTCTGTGGTTCTGAAGCTCTGCTTGACTATATAAGAATAGGGTACTGCAGACTGTAAACTGTGGTATCTGTCCCGATGCTGACTGGCAGTTTAAACACTTACATCTGGGCAAACGTGACTGGCTATGGAAAGCACTTATAAAAAGGCTGAAAGCTGATCTTGTGATTTTGCACTATGATGGTTAGTCAGTGAACAAAAACTAAAAGCGGCCTATTATGCTATCAGCCAGCCAGGCACAACACAGACATAATTGGCTATGTCTCCTGATGTCTCCTGGTAAAACTAGACCTGCTGCAACCCTGGGCAGGATAAAACGGTTAATGAAAATGAAATGAATGGTAATGTTGATACCAAGCTTTGTTTAAACATGATACAAGTGGTTGGTTCTATTGATAGAACTGCAATTCTTGATGCGGATATTAAAAAACATTATATGTAAAAATAGAAAATAAATGGTGGTAAGAATTGTCCACACTTTTGCTCTACACTTACTGGTGAGTGCTAATGATAGAACCAACAATATTAACCCATTAAATGCAATCCGCTTTATTAAGTCATATTATGCTGGGCCGATTTGTTTGTTAAAGATCAATAACAAATGAAAGCAACTTATTTCTCAAGAAGGCTACACAGGAAATACTTTTAGATATTAGGTACATGCAGGGTAGTTTCCATCATTTTAATAGGTCACACACTATGCAGGTATGCACCGAAGGCCTGAATATGAATAATGTTCAATGTAAATTTATTGATGTTCCAAAATTTGGCATCTAGCAAGTACGTCTAGAGTATCATCAACAGCCCAGCTGTGACCTTTCTACTGGTTTCACAACTTCTTAGATAAGTCTTGCACAATGTAAGTGAAAAGCTCTTTCAGTTATTTATTGCTATCTAGCTATCTCACTATGTGGCCTTTCACTGCTTTAAACCCACACTTTTGATTTCTCATCTGGGAGTCATCGACTTCTCAGAAGGACAGTGTTGTCCTCTTGTTTTGTCTTTTTTCTTTACGCTACTGCATTTTCATGTTCCAAGTCTTATGAGTCACTCACTGGAGAGCCAACAGATTTTCCAACAGCGCCACTGATGTAGAAGAACGTCCTTATTGTGTGACATCTGCCTCCTCGCAAACAAATTTTTTCCTAAGTGAATTAAATTATAAGAGAGGGAACACTGAGGGGAAATTGAGGATTGAGAAAGGGGACTAGTCAGGGAGATGGATTGTCTGAAAGTCACAGAAAACGAAGAGCACATGACGAAGCACTGTTGCATTGAGAGGTGATATAAAAGCTCTTTTGGAAATGGAGCCGTCAAGCTAAAATCATGACCTCATCCCTACAAAAATGCTGACCCACTGCTGCTTTCCCCTCTCTTGAGTGTGGGACACAAAGTATTAGTAACACATTCCTGGATTTTGAAACAGAGTGGTTTCCAAAATAACTCAAAGGTCCATTCTCAGTTCTGGTAAGAATTTGTGGAGAATCATTTTCTCCGGTTAGCTGCAAAAGCCGCCAAGGTTGTGACAAAAGACTGTAAAAATGTGCTTATGAATAATAGTCTACACTATTAATAATCATATGAACAAGCAGCCATAATTGAGCACAGAGGCTGAAAAAATCCATGGAAAAAAAGATACAAACCCTATTTTTAAAAACGATGGGATATTTTGAAAAATGCAGTAAAAAACAAGAAGTGACAAAACAACTGACAAAAGTAAAAGAAATGTTAATGTTTTGGCTGACCAACTTGATTGTGTTTTGTAAATATGAACAAATTATTAATAATAATAATTAGGGCTGGCTCGATACCACTTTTTTATGTCTGATAACGATACTGCAAATTGAGTATCTGCCGATACCGATACCAATCCGATACCGTAATTTCTCCTCTCAAACAACTAAGCAGTAATAATACATGTCTCAATGCACCATGGTTAAACTAGCTATCTAAATAACAATGCTCAGAGTGTGAAACAAATATTCTAAAGGAATAAATATAGAACCTACAACATCACACTTCTGCAAAACTGCTGTTTTTATTTTAACTTTTACACACAGAACATTTAGCAGCATTTTTGGCTTGTTTAACAAAAGTGTCTACAATTGGAAGATGTGGATGCCAATCAAACGCGATGGACCAATTAGAATTGAGTTGAGATTTTCAGTTAAAGTTCTGTCACGTTTTTAGATTATTAAAAACCAAAGCGCGCTTATTATTAAACCCTGCCGGATTTTTAAAAGGACAAATGGGAAACGGTGTAGTTTGTTTTATTTCAACACTATTATATACACTAATGGATTAATCGTTGAGGATGTGAGAGATCTCCAAGCCGGGACAAGAAAGGTTTTCTTTATTTCAGGTGAGCAATTTATCATTTATAAAGTGATTTTTATTGTGTTTAAACAGTGTTTTTAGATGTGGTAGTAGGAGATGATTTTTTTAAAATGCTAAAAGTTTAAGTAGATCACTGTGTTTAAATTTATGAATGGCTGTTGCAGATGAGTTGTAGATCAGTGGCACATGTTAATGATGTCATCAAGAGTGAGTGGCAATAAACGGCACTGTTGAAATATACAGGGGTTGGACAATGAAACTGAAACACCTGTCATTTTAGTGTGGGAGGTTTCATGGCTAAATTGGACCAGTCTGGTGGCCAATCTTCATTAATTGCACATTGCACCAGTAAGAGCAGAGTGTGAAGGTTCAATTAGCAGGGTAAGAGCACAGTTTTGCTCAAAATATTGCAATGCACACAACATTATGGGTGACATACCAGAGTTCAAAAGAGGACAAATTGTTGGTGCACGTCTTGCTGGCACATCTGTGACCAAGACAGCAAGTCTTTGTGATGTATCAAGAGCCACGGTATCCAGGGTAATGTCAGCATACCACCAAGAAGGACAAACCACATCCAACAGGATTAACTGTGGACGCAAGAGGAAGCTGTCTGAAAGGGATGTTCGGGTGCTAACCCGGATTGTATCCAAAAAACATAAAACCACGGCTGCCCAAATCACGGCAGAATTAAATGTGCACCTCAACTCTCCTGTTTCCACCAGAACTGTCCGTCGGGAGCTCCACAGGGTCAATATACACGGCCGGGCTGCTATAGCCAAACCTTTGGTCACTCGTGCCAATGCCAAACGTCGGTTTCAATGGTGCAAGGAGCGCAAATCTTGAGCTGTGGACAATGTGAAACATGTATTGTTCTCTGATGAGTCCACCTTTACTGTTTTCCCCACATCCGGGAGAGTTACGGTGTGGAGAAGCCCCAAAGAAGCGTACCACCCAGACTGTTGCATGCCCAGAGTGAAGCATGGGGGTGGATCAGTGATGGTTTGGGCTGCCATATCATATAAGTATTGGGCATTCCCTTGGCCCAATACTTGTGCTAGATGGCCGCGTCACTGCCAAGGACTACCGAACCATTCCGGAGGACCATGTGCATCCAATGGTTCAAACATTGTATCCTGAAGGCGGTGCCGTGTATCAGGATGACAATGCACCAATACACACAGCAAGACTGGTGAAAGATTGGTTTGATGAACATGAAAGTGAAGTTGAACATCTCCCATGGCCTGCACAGTCACCAGATCTAAATATTATTGAGCCACTTTGGGGTGTTTTGGAGAAGCGAGTCAGGAAGCGTTTTCCTCCACCAGCATCACGTAGTGACTTGGCCACTATCCTGCAAGAAGAATGGCTTAAAATCCCTCTGACCACTGTGCAGGACTTGTATATGTCATTTCCAAGACGAATTGACGCTGTATTGGCCGCAAAAGGAGGCCCTACACCATACTAATAAATTATTGTGGTCTAAAACCAGGTGTTTCAGTTTCATTGTCCAACCCCTGTATCTTCGTGTGTTAATTGCTTTACACACAAACAATGGCCTTATTTAAATTAAGTGTTATTTACATTGTGTTATTTACATTAAGCAACAGTACCAGATCGGATTACAAGTTGTTTTCCTTCCGATTTCCGATTCAGTGATTTGGGCCAATATCAGACCGATACAGAGTATCGGATCGGTGCCAGCCCTAATAATAATAATACATTTTATTTATGGGTGCCTTTCAAAACACTCAAGGACACCTTACAATACTTATAGATAAACATCAGTACATAATTAATTACACAGATTAAGGATAGGCAAGTTTAAAGAAGTACGTTTTAGGGCGTGTTTTGAAACTAGGGAAAGAATCAATGGTGCAAATGTCAGGAGGGAGAGAGTTCCAGAGATGTGGGGCAGAGTAGCTAAAAGCTCTAGCCCCCATAGTAGACATTATTATTTGGATTTTTGCAATATACTTAAAAAAGTTAGATCAGGGGCAAAATATAAGTGAAAAGTTTTTAGAATATTTAAGGTACATCATTTTAAAACATTCCACAATATGCAGGTGAATTAATAACTGGTCAAAGTATCATGACTGGGTATAAAAGAAAGATCCACCAAAGTCATTGCAAAAACCCCTTTGTTCCAAACTTTACCATCTACAGTACATAACATTCTGAAAAGATTCAGGGAATCCAGAAAAGTAACAGTCTGTACAAATAGTTAAATGTGTGTGACCTCAAGCCCTCAGATGGCACTGCATGCAAAGCAGTTGGGCTACTGTGTTAAATCGTTTACCATCTACTGTACATAATATTGTAAAAAGATTCAGGGAATCCAGAAAAATATCCCAGTTGGCGCAGCGGGATATTCCGCTAGCACACCAGCACGAGATTCTGAGCTCCTTGGTTCGAAACGTTGCCACCGATTGGCTGGGCGACATCTGGCGGGCATAATTGGCAGTGCCTGCAGCAGATACTAATTGGCCACCGGGTGAGGACTGGACTATGTGTGGGTGAGTGGGATCTTTATAAGCTGCGTAAGGACCCTGATTGGCAGAGGAGACGCCTGTGCAGAATGCAGGGGCGAGAAGAGAACTGCTGTGCACATGTCGGAAGAGGCAGCAGCGGAAGACAAATTGAATGTGCTAAATTGGGAGGAAAATGGGGAGAAAATGCATTATATATATATATATACAGTGTATCACAAAAGTGAGTACACCCCTCACATTTCTGCAGATATTTAAGTATATCTTTTCATGGGACAACACTGACAAAATGACACTTTGACACAATGAAAAGTAGTCTGTGTGCAGCTTATATAACAGTGTAAATTTATTCTTCCCTCAAAATAACTCAATATACAGCCATTAATGTCTAAACCACCGGCAACAAAAGTGAGTACACCCCTAAGAGACTACACCCCTAAATGTCCAAATTGAGCACTGCTTGTAATTTTCCCTCCAAAATGTCATGTGATTTGTTAGTGTTACTAGGTCTCAGGTGTGCATAGGGAGCAGGTGTGTTCAATTTAGTAGTACAGCTCTCACACTCTCTCATACTGGTCACTGAAAGTTCCAACATGGCACCTCATGGCAAAGAACTCTCTGAGGATCTTAAAAGACGAATTGTTGCGCTACATGAAGATGGCCAAGGCTACAAGAAGATTGCCAACACCCTGAAACTGAGCTGCAGCACAGTGGCCAAGATCATCCAGCGTTTTAAAAGAGCAGGGTCCACTCAGAACAGACCTCGCGTTGGTCGTCCAAAGAAGCTGAGTGCACGTGCTCAGCGTCACATCCAACTGCTGTCTTCGAAAGATAGGCGCAGGAGTGCTGTCAGCATTGCTGCAGAGATTGAAAAGGTGGGGGGTCAGCCTGTCAGTGCTCAGACCATACGCCGCACACTACATCGAATTGGTCTGCATGGCTGTCACCCCAGAAGGAAGCCTCTTCTGAAGTCTCTACACAAGAAAGCCCGCAAACAGTTTGCTGAAGACATGTCAACAAAGGACATGGATTACTGGAACCATGTCCTATGGTCTGATGAGACCAAGATTAATTTGTTTGGTTCAGATGGTCTCAAGCATGTGTGGCGGCAATCAGGTGAGGAGTACAAAGATAAGTGTGTCATGCCTACAGTCAAGCATGGTGGTGGGAATGCCATGGTCTGGGGCTGCATGAGTGCAGCAGGTGTTGGGGAGTTACATTTCATTGAGGGACACATGAACTCCAATATGTACTGTGAAATACTGAAGCAGAGCATGATCCCCTCCCTCCGGAAACTGGGTCGCAGGGCAGTGTTCCAGCATGATAATGACCCCAAACACACCTCTAAGACGACCACTGCTTTATTGAAGAGGCTGAGGGTAAAGGTGATGGACTGGCCAAGCATGTCTCCAGACCTAAACCCAATCGAACATTTTTGGGGCATCCTCAAGCGGAAGGTGGAGGAGTGCAAAGTCTCGTATATCCGCCAGCTCCGTGATGTCGTCATGGAGGAGTGGAAAAGCATTCCAGTGGCAACCTGTGAAGCTCTGGTAAACTCCATGCCCAGGAGAGTTAAGGCAGTTCTGGGAAATAATGGTGGCCACACAAAATATTGACACTTCAGGAACTTTCACTAAGGGGTGTACTCACTTTTGTTGCCGGTGGTTTAGACATTAATGGCTGTATATTGAGTTATTTTGAGGGAAGAATAAATTTACACTGTTATATAAGCTGCACACAGACTACTTTTCATTGTGTCAAAGTGTCATTTTGTCAGTGTTGTCCCATGAAAAGATATACTTAAATATCTGCAGAAATGTGAGGGGTGTACTCACTTTTGTGATACACTGTATATATATATATATATCTCAGTCTGTGCAAATAGTTGAATGTGTGTGACCTCAGCCCTAAGATGGCACTGCATGCAAAACATGCAGTGATGCTACTCTGTTAAATATAGCCACACAAACTCAGATGTACTTCAGAAAACCATTGTCAACCTGAAACTAGATGAAGATGAAAATGACCCTCCGGTTAAATCAATGAGGTGCAAAGGCCAACATCTGTCATGGTATGAACGTGCATCAGTGATTACAGATGTTCACTGATGACACTTTGACCACTGGGGCAAAGACACATACTTTAGAAGGCACTGGATTTAAGAGAGACATATCCTGCCATAAGCTTTTCCTAGACAAGACAATGCCAGGCCTTATTCTAGACACACTGCATAATTTGTGGCATCGTAGATACAGAATTCCTGTGCATAATTTAAGAAGCAAAAAGTAAAATGATCACCTTTCAATTCACAAAATAGAAAAGGTGATGAAACAGTGTCCATGCCCCTGTCCCAACTTTTTGAGTCTGTACTAGACATAAAATTCAAAATGTGTTTACAGTTTCAAAATACAATTAAGTTGCTCAGCTTGTACATAAATGGAATTTGTACTTTAAGACTAGTAGTATTATAAGTATAGTAGTACAATATATTACTCTGCACATAAAATATAATCTAATCTAAAACATGAGGTCTAATTGCACCAATATTCTTTGAAAGCAATACAGTGAATTCTCCTCATCATTTCAGCCAGCATATTTAATTATTTAAGTAAGTTACCAAGTCATCTTTATTAGTGTCATCATGGCCTCTCCAGAATCACTAGGAACGAGGCAGAAATATCAATCCCTTAGATAGCATCACTACCCATTCACTAACATACTTAGCAGTAGACAACCCACCCACTTCAATGTCTTTAAATAGTGAAAGGAAACCAGAATACCCACAAGGAGACAAGGGAAACATAAACTTAGACAGTAGTTTGAGGTAGGAATGAAACCCCAGACAGCTTTATCTTGCCTGACCATACTTTTTTATGACAGTAAAAAGGTCTGGAAAGTCTGTCTGTAATTTGGGCTTAAAAGAGGTTGGGAACAAAGACTTAGTAGGAAATAAAGTTTAAATGCCTCCTAAAGGCAGTGTGTCTAAGTAGTGCACTTAAAATGGTATAGTTACACACTATAACCACATACACTATATTGCCAAAAGTATTCACTCACCCATCCAAATCATTGAATTCAGGTGTTCCAATCACTTCCATGGCCACAGGTGTATAAAACCAAGCACCTAGGCATGCAGACTGCTTCTACAAACATTTGTGACAGAATGGGTCGCTCTCAGAAGCTCAGTGAATTCCAGCGTGGTATCGTGATAGGATGCCACCTGTGCAACAAGTCCAGTCGTGAAATTTCCTCGCTATTAAATATTCCACAGTCAACTGTCAGTGGTATTATAACAAAGTGGAAGCGATTGGGAATGACAGAAACTCAGCCACGAAGTGGTAGGTCACGTAAAATGACAGAGTGGGGTAAGTGGATGCTGAGGTGCATAGTGCGCAGAGGTCGCCAACTTTCTGCAGAGTCAATCGCTACAGACCTCCAAACTTCATGTGGCCTTCAGACTAGCTCAGGAACAGTGCATAGAGAGCTTCATGGAATGGGTTTCCATTGCCGAGCTGCTGCATCCAAGCCTTACATCACCAAGCGCAATGCAAAGCGTCGGATGCAGTGGTGTAAAGCACGCCGCCACTGGACTCTAGAGCAGTGTGGACTCTGGAGTGACGAATGACGCTTCTCCGTCTGGCAATCCGATGGACGAGTCTGGGTTTGGCGGTTGCCAGGAGAACGGTACTTGTTTGACTGCATTGTGCCAAGTGTAAAGTTTGGTGGAGGGGGGATTATGGTGTGGGGTTGTTTTTCAGGAGTTGGGCTCAGCCCCTTAGTTCTAAAAAGATCACTAGATAACATGCCCATTTGAATGTAAGTTCAGATTTAGCATGTGAAAATAATACCATGAGGATGCTTTAATATTAGAAGAAATCTCTCTACAGGAGGTAAAAATAAGTAACAGTGAATTGGAGCTAAACAATGTTACAGTTAAGGGAAAATAGTAATTCTATATTTAAATATTCGCTTTAAACACTGGGCTTTTCCATGTAAGTCTGAACACATTGTTCGTGTTTTGTGAATTAAACTTCTTCAGAGTTGGATGAGTTTTAGAAAAACTGTGGGATTGCTGTTTACAGCTGTTTTTCTTCAGACAATGTGTATGTGCATATTTTAGTGAAAGCATTTAGCATGTGGTTCAAAACTATTTCACAATAGTTACACAAAGAAACAGAAGCAATTAACTACAACACAATCATCTCAGTCCCTACATTCCAAACCAAACACTGAGATGCTTGGCCCAGAAACTAAATTTGGATAGAAGATGTGCGTAACAAAACAGTGGTTTTAAACAATAAGCCAAAAATAAACAAGACTGATTGAAAGTCCCTGACTTGAATCTTAATAAATAAAAAAAATTATGAAGGAGGTGAATTATGAAGGAGTCCATCAGAGAGACCCATGTTACCTCAGGATCAAGATTTAACACTGCTACTAGGGCTGGGCGGTATGTCGCAAATATCGATATATTTGATATTACTTTTTACACTATGTTGAAAATGACCATATTCGATATATCAAGTATGCCTAGGATACACAGGTTACCATTTGATAACGTTTAAAACAGCACAAAAGCACTGCGCAGAATGCAGTGCAAACTGAATCACTGTGTAAAGTGTCAGAAACGACTCTTTTCAAACAAATTATTCATTGGAATCGAATCAGGGAGATGTGCTCTTATCTATGGTAAAGATTCATTCATTTGCTCACTCTGTTTCATTAAAATGTCATGCGTAAACAACTCCATTAATCAGTTCATTTGTTAAAGAGATTCAGTCATGGGTCAGGCCTTAAAAAACAGCTGTATACACCAATCAGAGCTTCCGAATTCAGATTTTTAGTAGAATTTAAATCTCTCTCTTGTTGTTGTATAAGTGTCGTATAAGTTGTTGTATAAGTCTCAGCTTTTAACCGCAAAAGCCGATGTTAGTTAGGAGGACAAACAGTTGGAAATGGATTTATATATTCTGGAAATATTCTGGGAAACATACAAGATGGCCTCCAAGAAGAAAAACAAGTGGATTATATCCCTAATGGAACAACACACCGATACAGATTTGAAGAAGAGAAGCTCAGGTAAACAGCGGTTATGATTTTATGCTGCTGTGTGGATTGCAGTGCTGCTGTTTACCGTGGCTTTCACTTTGCTAGCAAAATATTATTAAATATTGAACTTTTTCAGGATTTTTTTTATGCTCATTTATTTGAAGTAAAATGGTCATCATAAATGTAATTGTACGATTCTGCTGGTTTGTTTAATATTGTCAATATATATAATATATAGTCAATATGAATACAAATACAGCCTGTAATTATACAAAATATGAACACAATTCTGTCAGAATGTATCAGAACTACAGTGTTTTGTCTTTTTAAGGTAACTTATAAACAATATAAGCTAAAATACGGGCAGTGGCCTGCCATTGTACTTTAAGTTTACATTATATCGTATTGTATATCGCCACTTTTGGTATATCAAAAGCATATTGAGATATTAGTTTTTTAGTCATATCGCACAGCCCTAACTGCTACAAGTAGCTCATTATTTCTTACCGTAGGCATCTAAAAACTGTAATTATCAACAATGCTTTGCAGCATAGTATAAAAATTAATTTGTGGTGACTACTTCTAAAAACCCGTTGTTTATGCTTGCTTACTATTACACAATAAAATCATAAGAATGAAGCTAGTTGTGACTGTGAGTCTGATTCAGACTGCATGTTAAACTTTTGTTGAACTGTTTAAGGTCCTGTGATGGACTGGCCTTCTGCACTGCGCCCAGTGATTCCCGGAAAACTGGAGAATAAAATAAAAATTAAATAAATACAATTTGCGCTTGAGGTCAATTTCGCTATGATTGACATGATAGACTATGTCTGAGCCCTGGGTTGGATTGGCACCCTGTCCAGGCTATATTTGCCTTGAGCCCAGTGTTTCCCAGCAAAACCAGACCCGCCACGACCCCGATATACCAGGATAAAGCAATCAGTGAAAATGAAATGCTAATGAAATAAATAAAATTTTGCTTGGTAGATTTGTGTATGACTTGCCTAAATAATAATGGGTTCTGATTACGGGTATATGTGTCTAAATAAGAGGCACAATGAAAGCTCACTTGTTTGCTATGGATGTGTCAGGGATGTACAGCCCCAGACTTTTCAGTTTCAGTGAGATGTTAGTCTTTGTGAAACATTGTACTGCTATGTGAAAGTATGACTTGGTGTCTGAGTGTGATATATGAGGTCCTGAGAGGTCAAGGTACATTTATGTGCAGAGGATAGCTTGGTCAGAAAACACATACCAAATATGGTAATGTGGTTCCTACACGTGATCTATGAAACATGCAATATTTACAAAAAAGGAATGGGATTACTGTTAGATTCAGTTTCATTTCTTCACTAGAGCAACCACTAAGGGGTCATTTGAGGAATATTCCTGTTAAATACACATAGCCAGAATATGGAAACTAGTTGTTAAGAACAAGGTTGTGTTTGAACAATTGTACACAGTTAAAGCCTCACAACGGGCTCATTCATGTCAATTTACATTAGATTAAGAAATTTCAGCTACCCTGGAAAAAGCCCTTTCCTGTTCCAGCATGACTGCTCCTGTGCATGAAGTAAGTTCTGTAAAGATTTGTTTTAACTAATTAGGTGTGGAGGACCTCTGGTGCCTTGCAAAGAGCCCAGACTTTAACCCCATTTTACATCTTGACTTCTTGTCAAGATCAAGCTCAAAAGAGGCTTTACTGTCAACACAGAACACAAGTGCAAGACAATGCAACATACACAATGCAGATAAAAAACAGTACAATAAATACAAAGACCTACAATAAATACAAGAGACATTTCTAATCTAAAGGAGTTGAGGGGGACGAGACTAGGGAGAAGTGTAGTGTTGGCCAGTACATGATACTCAGTAAATGGTAAGTAATAAATGATAAGTCTAATATCAGTGGCTAACATCAGTGGCTGACCGATGCTTTTTTTTTAACTAAATGGGCACAAATTCCCAAAGACATTCATAGAAATCTTTTCGACAGCATGATCATCAGATGGGTGGCACAGAGGCTCAGTGGGTAGCACAGTTGCCTCACAGCAAGAAGGTCCTGGGTTGGATTCCCAGGTGGAACAATTCAGGTCCTTTCTGTGTGGAGTTTGCATGTTCTCCCCGTGTCTAAGGGGGTTTCCTCCGGGAGCTTTGGTTTCCAAAGAAATGCAAGTGAGGTAAATTGGAGATGCAAAATTGTCCATGACTGTGTTTGACATTAAAGACTTGAACTGATGAAGCTTGTGTAAAAAGTAACTGCCTGTCCTGTCATGAATGTAACCAAAGTGTGTAAAACATAATGTTAAAATAAGATCATCAGGTGAGGCCACTGTATTACAGAAACTTGACCTAATATTGGTGTGACTAGTTTAGGATTATTTACCTGCTGATGTTTAAGACGAGCTGCTTCGTGGAGGTTTTGATTCTGTTCTGGGCCTCCATGTGTGTCATAGACTCTGTGCTGTCCCCATTAATAGCCAAGATTGTGTCTCCGGGGCACAGGTCACTCAGAGCTGCTTTACTTCCCGGTGTTATCTATAAAAAAAAACAAAAAGAAAGTTGAGTTACAGGAGAGATGCCACATCTTTGTTTAACTCCTCTGAGCCTTAAGCCCATAGCTGCAGTAACTATAAACGAGCCTTTGATTCAATACCTGAATTGAAAAACATTCAAGCACAGTGATTATGGGAGATGTGGATATTGCGCAATTCCGTCGTGTCAATTCTGATTAATTTCAGTATCAGTAACTGATACTCTGCTTGAACTTTTTACCTGAGGAGAGATAATTGATTTCTCAGGCTAAAAACTGTTTTACCTTTGGCAACAATATGCATTAGCTCACCATATTTCAGTCATTAGGTTACAATTGTTTTTTTATGTATTTCCCTTTTAGCTTCTCAAAGCCACTGTACAATTTCTCAGCAAAAAAAAAGTAATACAAGCCCCCCTTCCAGAAGAGTGGGAACACTCTCTAAAAATGCAATAAAAACTAAAATCTTTTATTTGTTAATTCATTAGAACCTTTATTTAATAGAGAAAAGTTGTTAAATATAAACCACTGGGTCACATTTGTCTCGCCAAAATACCAATACACGCCTCCACATCAATGGTATTTTCACACAGATGCACCCCCATACCAAGAACTAGGGTCCGTTTTTTTCCAAAAACAACTGTGGACTCATCTGACAACAGCATGTTTCCACTGTCTTTAGGACCATCTAAGATGAGCTTGGGAACAGAGGGGATTCTGCATAGAATTGATGTATGGCTTTCTCATTGTATGGTTTTTTTTGTATGTTAAGTGACAATGGTTCTCTGAGGTACCTCTGAGCCTATGTGGTACATAGTTTCTGGTTTTGCCCTACACAGACTGAGTTCTCTCCAAATTCCCTAAATCTTTTCACAATATTATGAATAGTAGACAGTGAAAGACTGGAAAGATTGGTAAATATTTCCTAAAGGTTTGGCACAAAGTTGTGAGTCATGACCCATTATTGCTTGTAAAGACTAAGTCTTTGGTGGATCCTACTTTTATACCCAATTATAATTCCCTCTCTTGGGACGGTGGTAGCCTAGTGGCTAGAGCTTTGGGCAATCATTGAAAGGTTGAGAGTTTGAATCCCAGTGGTAGTCCAGCGGTTAAAGTACAGGACTATTAACTGAAAGGTCACTGGTTCAAGCCCCACATCTGTCAGCTTGCCACTGCTGGGCCCTTGAGCAAGGCCCTTAACCCTCAACTGCTTGCAATGTATACAGTCTTAATTGTAAGTCGCTTTGGATAAAAGGCGTCTGCTAAATGCTGAAAATGTAAATGTAAATGAATCCCAGCTCTGCCATGCAGCCACTGTTGGGTCCTTGAGCATGGCCCTTATGCGATAAAAATACTTTTATTGTACTGTACACCTGAACATATGACAAATAAAGGTGAAGTTGATCAGTAAAAATATTGGAAATCTTTTCTTTAAACTATTGTCAGTTAAATAAAAGCTTAAGAGAATAAATACATCATAGAGACTTCATTTTACTGAATTCTACACAATGTTCCAACTTCTTTTGAAAATAGAGTTTGTAGAATCCAATGTTTTTTTTCCCCAAAAACAAGCTGATCCTAAAGTTTTGGCTCAGTACAGTCAGTTTGTTATATTGTTATACTTCCAAGCAATGCACTACTGTTGTGGTAAAATTGTAATTCAGCAGGAAATACTTTTACAATTATTGTAGCCACACAGCTTATGCCAAAAGAGGCATGTCAAAATATTTTACATTAAGAAAGAACAAATCAATTCATAAATGTTTTATTTAAAAGTGGTGAGAACCTGTTTTGTAAACCATAAAACATTAATGTGAACCCACAAAAAAAGTTGTTTGGTAGACTTCCACATTTCTTTAATGTAAAACAGTAAAATAACATCTAAAATATTTGCTTTCAATTTGCAACTGTTCCACTTTTTTTTTACTAAATAATCTTACTAAGTTTACTAATTTTAGTAAGTTTTAAATTCCTTTTCCGACACATTAGAAGACAGTCCATGTACTGTACATCACGAGTACTGTTAAATGTAGCCAATTTGATTTTTATATTTCTAACATAAAATGATCACATGTGTATTCTTGGTTGTTAAATGTAAAGGTAATTTTCACTGTGTTCCACCTTTTAACAAAAGCTAGTAGGGCTACATTTACATTTTCGGCATTTAGCAGACGCTTTTATCCAAAGCGACTTACAATTATGACTGAACACATTTTTTTGAGCAATTGAGGGTTAAGGGCCTTGCTCAGGGGCCCAACAGTGGCAACTTGGCGGTGGTGAGGCTTGAAACGGCAACTATTTGATTACTAGTCCAGCACCTTAACCACTGAGCTATCACTGCTCAATATTTATTTATTGAGCTATTTATACAATAAATAAAACAAATACGATCAGACCCATATTTTACACTCAGTTTAGAGACAAATGAAATACATTTCCACCCACAGAGTACCCCCTGCAAGACAAATGAAGTAATCTCTCTTTTTTCAAGATATAGCTCATGAAAAATGAAGAGCATTAACTCGCCCTCATCCATAGACATGAGCTCCCAGGCAACGGATGGCGTCGTATGATTGACAGGGAGACAGGATTACCACGCCTCCCAACAAGACTGTTTATCGGATGACAGAATTAACACGTCTGTTCCAGCACTCAGAATTCACAAGCAAAAAATGTACAGTATTTATAGCAATACTTCACCCATAGTTAGAAAAAAAGAAGACATATTTGTAACAAACTACAAGGCCCATCACCTGATCATCCCCACCTCATCCTCCTGGCACAGAATTGCTTCATCCATATGCTCATGATTATATGTTTGCTTCTCTGTTTTGTATTTGGTGTAGTCCTTTTTGCTTCTGTTAGTTTGGCGTTAGCATAACATTTAGTATAGCCTTTTAGAGTTGGTTTTGCCTGTTTACAGTATATAGTCAACCTTAGTTTAATCTTTAGCATTTCCTAGTTTGTTAGTTTGTTTATTTAATATATCATTTAGCTTAGTCTTTAATATTGTGTATTATTTATTAGTTTAGACATTAACCTAGTTCGTTGTTAGCTTTTAACCTTTGTCTTAGAATTTTCACTTATCACGGTATAGCAATTTGCACATTAATGCCTGAAAAACTGCCAAGTGTCAACAAACTGGTACAACAGTGGACTGTAGTGGCTGGCGGTGGCTCCATAAGGGTATGGGGTTTGTTTAGCTGGTATTCCATGGAAGCCCAGTATGTCTCTGACAGGTGAACATTATGTGTGCATCCTTTCTGGCGAGTTACACCCATTCATGTCCAGCATTCATTCTGATTGGTTTTGGCCTTTGTCCAACAGGACAGAACACTCATTTGAGTTTGTGGTTTTGTCATTCCCGCCTAAGCCATCATATCTCACAGAGATCCTTGAATATGCTACTTCTGGAACACAGAAATCCTACACCTCAGAATACAACAGAATTGTGAGCTGTGTGCATACAAGTATGCAAGTATGGTATTTATTGCCTACAGAATATTTGCACAAGCTCCTGGAGTCCATGCCTTGTCGTATTTCTGTAGTGCTATACTCCCTTGGGGAACCTACCAAGTAATAGACTGGTTTCCAGTTTTTCTGCCACTTTGGTGTAAATTAGCACAAGAGGTCATGGCATGATAGTGTCTTTGTATTTTGTACTGTGCAGAATTCCACTCATGTAATGCTTGAAATAATGGTTGTAGTATATTTTAATCTCTTTCCCAATGACTTGAATGCATCCATATCTGGAAAAACTGAACAGTTAACTGTCTCTCTCTTGTATTAGCTTAAAATTAGTTATTATTTATTTTGCAAGCTGAAAGAAAGACTTTTTTGTGTCATTTCTATAAAATATATGGTCAAAAATATGTTGAGTTAAGTGTTTTAATCTCACCTATTGCTAACTGCTGTATAAAATCAAGCACACAGTCATGCAATCTCCTTAGACAAACATTCAAAACGAAAAAGACCACAGGGTGAGTTTCCAGAGATCAAAAAGAACCGGATAGAGACAAAGACAAGCATCTCAGCATCAGCAAAACACTGGAAATGAGTCAATAGGCCAACGATGAGTAGGCCAACTGAGCCCATTAATAAAGGTCTTCCCCAGCTACAGCGAATTAACACTTAATAAGGTGCAGAAACTGCAGATTGAAGAAACCTGCACTGTCATTATCTGTGCCTCCATGCCTCCTGCTGTTCTATAATACTGATCCGGGCATGGTACTGATCTATACAGCAAGGGGGTCATTACAAGAAAAGTGTGTTGACTTTTATAAGTCACAGAATGGTTAGAAAAATAGCTACTTGTCTAGGGCAATAATCAAAAAAGTTTCAGTCAACCAATGTTACAAACTTACTGGATGAGGACAAGGTTATTTGCCTCAACACAGTGGGAAAAATGGCAGGAGAGGTATCAGTGTTAAAAAGTAAAAAAAAAAGTAGCATCCTGGAGTCAACAAGTATCTAAAAACACTATCAGATGTCACATCCATGCCAACAGAATATTTGGAACCTTTGCCAGGAAAAAGCTTTTCCTGTCATCTAACCACAAACATAAGCACCTGGTGTTTGCTAAATGCTGCTGGGACTCTGGAAGCATGTTTTATGGTCTGATGATCACTGAAGGTGGGTTTGGTGTAAAAAGACGGATGGCTGCACTGAAAATAACCTGATGGCCAAGCCATTATTAAGCATGGTGAAGTGTCTGTGATGTTGTGGGGCCGTTTGTCCTTTAAGTGTCACTATAACCTTTGTAAAGTACATGACATCACAAACTCCATGTAGCATGTACCATGGGTCAGATCCAAAACATGTCCAGATCAACACCAAAAAAGTTTACTGAACACAAAATCAAGCTTCTGCCATGGACATCTCAGTTCTCTGATCATAACCCTGTAGAAAACCTGTGGGGTGAGATAAAGAGGAGTGCGCACAAGAGAGGATCTAGGACCCTGGGTGACTTTGAGAGAATTGTAAAGAGGAATGGTTTAAAAGTCTCTGTTCTATATTATCCAAAGTTAGAAGATATATTGTCCCTTTGGAGATTCCATAAAGTGTGCTTCTCGACACACGTGATCATCTCTCTTTAGTCTGTGCAGGTATTATTTAGGTGATGGATCATTCTCAGCACTGAAGTGACACTGACATGGTGGTGGTGTGTTAGTGTGTGTTGTGCTGGTATGAGTGTATCATACACAGTAGCGCTGCTGGAGGTTTTAAATACCGTGTCCACTCACTGTCCACTCTAGACACTCCTACCTAGTTGGTCCACCTTGTAGATGTAAAGTCAGATTCCCTCATCTACTGCTGTGGTTTGAGTTAGTGTTAGTGTGTGTTGTGCTGGTATGACTGGATAAGACACAGCAATGCTGATGGAGTTTTTAAACACCTCACTGTCACTGCTGAACTGAGAATAGTCCACCAACCAAAAATATCCAGCCAACAGCGCCCCGTGGGCAGCGTCCTGTGACCACTGATGGAGGTCTTGAAGATGACCAACTCAAACAGCAGCAATAGATGAGCGATTGTTTCTGATTTTACATCTACAAGGTGGACCAGCTAGGTAGGAGTGTCTAATAGAGTGGACAGTGAGTGGACACGGTATTCAAAAACTCCAACAGCACTGCTGTGTCTGATCCACTCATACCAGCACAGTGAATTTAGTAGGGCCCTAGTTATATAAGAAGACTAAGTGCTGTTCTCTTGTCAACAGGAAGTTGTTCATGTATTAAATGCAAGGGTGCCAAAGATTGTGGCACATGTAATTAGTTATTTATGAGGTCTTTGATTTTTCTAATTTTTTACACCAAATGGTGAATTTCTAATAACCCTTTTTAATCATCTTTACCAGAGGTGGCAATGATTGTGGCTGGTACTGTATTTTATTATGTCAATGAAAAACAAGTAACTAATAAATCTTATTTATTTTATTTTTCATTGACAGAATTACTGCTGGCTGTCAATGTTATTTAGAATTAATTCAGGCGGAGATCACATTGTTTGCATACTGTGGTGTCCTGGTTACAAGCTGTTTACATAAGGCCTTCTTAAAATGTCTGTGTAGCCATTATACAACGTCCTTTGTGCCAAGAAAACAATGCCACTGTAAAACAGTGAGCTGATAAAGCTCTGGAAGCCTTTAACAGAGATACCACGATCCATCCTGTCACATCTTCACCTTATAATTACCACCCACAAAGCAGCTGTTTCCACACGCTAAGAACGTCTTAGTACATAGACTGACTGCCATTACATGAACTCTTTCTTCAGTTTTCACTTGTTTTTACAGTATTAAAACCTTCTAATTGATATTCTAAAAAGAGAGCAGTAAGTTTGGCTGTTTTCTGAATCGAAGAAATGGATGTTTAATGCCAGAAAATTTGCATAGTTTTTTATGAACCTGAAAAAACTACACCGTCTGCTTTACTGTGCCTGTAGCATGAAGAAAGAAAATGATGACTATCTGACAACTTGCAAAAATTTATTTATTGGTACAAACCAGAATGGCATGATTTATTACTACACTGTGGGTTTTTAGTTCAGTTTTGTTCTAGCTTAATTCTCATGGTTTGAGGAAGAAGAACTAGGAGTTTGTTTGCAAAAAAAATTATGCAAATTTAATTCAAAGCTTTGGCATTACGCAGCCTTTCTACGACCCCAAATCAAAAAAGTTGGGACAGAATGGAAAATGCAAATAAAATAAAAATGCAGTGTTTCTTACATTTACTTTGACTATTATTTGATTGCAGACAGTTTGAACCTGAGATATTTCATGTTTTACCTGCTCAACTTCATTTCATTTATTAATAAACATCCATTCCTGCATTTCAGGCTTGCAACAAATTCCAAAAAAAGTTGGGACAGGGGCAATTTAGGGCTAGTAATAAGGTGAAAAAACTAAATAATGATGCGATTTTAAACAGGTTATGTCAGCAGGTGATTGTAATCACAGGGCTCTAGACTAACTTTTTGCACTGGTGCGCCTAACTTTTTTTCTTAGGTGCACCAGCACAAAAGTTAGGTGCACCCAAATTTTGGACTGCATCGCATTTAACACCGCAGTTTTACAGGTTCACTTTTTTTCTTTTTTCTTTTTTATCACTGTCCATACAGGCAATATTGACTTGTAATTAACTAACAATCTGGTCAACATGGCCTCGTCTGATGATCTGTTTGCTACTGCCTGCCGCTGAAAGGCAGTGGGGAGAGGGGGACACTCGGGCAGTGCATTTATCGCCGCATGTAATGTGTTTTATAGATGCATTGGGTTTTTTCAGCCTTTCAATTCAAAATGTATTAGAACCAGTCACAAATACACTATTGCTGGCCATGGTCTTCCCATGCTCTTTACAGTTAATTATAGTATTATAGTCTAATTATAGCAATTATTTTTTATAAAAATTATAATAATAGAGTAAATGTGTATGTATGTGAGTATATCTATTTATGTGCGTGTGTATATTTAAAATTTTATGTATATATATATATATATACAGGGGTTGGACAAAATACCTATTTTATGTATATATATATACTGTATGTGTGGGTTTGTGTGTGTGTGTGTATGGGGCTCTAGAGTGTTAGTGTAATCTTAAATGCAGTGCATTATATTATCTGCTTTACTGAATCTTTTACAGATTCCCAAAATCGCTTGCGGTGCACTCACTGTGTATTTTGACTACATGTATTCTAATATATTATGGTCTTTTAGTTATTTTTATATTTTATTAACGAAAATATTGCGTTTTTACTTTTACTCGCTAGCATTAGCCACTTGCTACTAGAGGGTCGGCTCACCTAGCCGCTGTCCGGTGGGGATGCTGCGGGTCTTTTGCTGTGCGGTGGTGGAGGTGTGGGAATAAAGGCACACAACAGGGTAGAGTCACTTTAACTGTTTAGTCAGGACTTCGGTGAGCATTACAACACTTTAGACTGCCTAGCTCCAGAATCCGAACTTCCATTCTGGGGACATCCAGCGAGTCTCATATACAAAACTAAATTAACTGCAGAACATCCGAACGCACGTGTATAAACCTGGTGCTGCATTCTGATTGGCTGAGCTGAATGTTGCTTACATATCGCCGCTAGAATATTGTCCCGCCCTTCACTATCTCTGATTGGTTTAGACCAGGGGTGGGCAATTAAATTTTCCAAGGGGCCACATAAGAAACTGGGACTGTTGTGGAGGGCCGGACCAATAAGGTGAACTTAATTCTGCTCAATATTAATTTGATCTCTTTATTTACATTTACATTACATTTTCAGCATTTAGCGTTTACGTCTTTATCCAAAGTGACTTACATTACAGTTACACTATACAGTCTGAGCAATTGAGGGTTAAGGGCCTTGCTCAAGGGCCCAAAAGCAGCAACCTGGCAGTGGAGGGGCTTGAACCAGCGACCTTGTATTTACTAGTCCAGTACCTTAAGCACTAGGCTACAACTGCCCACTCTATGAGAAGCAGTAAATTGTGCAGTTCTAATAAGCTGTTAATGTTTAGATGTTACAATCAGAAAATTAGAAGTAGGCAGAGAAAAAACATCAACATTATTTTACTATTTAAACAAATAAAAAGCAAAAAAACTAATGTGAACAAATGTGCAGATTTTTAAACTATTTTGTTTGGAGTCTAATTACCACATTTGTTTTTCAGTCCTTTGTTATTGTTGGATATTCTTTTTAAAATCACAAAGCTGGTGCTAACTGCTTCAGTTCTGGATGTGTTAAACTTTATAAAAAGTCTTTGTTGCTTTTGCAGTTTAGATAGAGAAGCTTCAGGTGTGACGATCGTTCATATTGTTGTATTTCTCTGTTTAGTACCGCAACAGCGATTTAGAGCCTAAAGTGTGATCGTTAAACAGCTTTACACCTGACTTCAGTAAATAAATACTTCGGAAGTTCATGTCTTGTTAAAAACTCCACCGTCAGTCACACTCAGTTGTGTTCGCATTACGGTGAAGCTGATACACTCGCACACACGAAAACGAAATTTACGGATATTTAAAGACACAGCGCTCCCGTCAAAATCAATCCTGTTATACTGCATGTTTGATGTACATTTATTTACATCTAATTTTTAATTGCCTCGAACCTCATGCGGGCCGGTTGGGGATGTCTCGCGGGCCGGATGTGGCCCGCGGGCCGTACAATGCCCAGGTCTGGTTTAGACCATGTTATTGGCCTAATGTGTGTCTGTTTTTTTTCCTTCGGAAGCCTGGTCGCACCGGTGCGACCTGAGATTTTTTTTAGTCGCACCATTGAGAAATTAGGTCGCATGTGCGACCAAATTGGTCGCACTCTAGAGCCCTGAATCATGATTTGGTACAAAAGCTGCATCCAGGAAATGCTGAGTCATTGATTAGCAAAGATGATCAGAGGATCTCCAGTTCATCAACAAATGTGAAATGTTTAAAAACAATGTACCTCAAATAAAGATTGGAAGGGATTTGCATATTTCTCCCTCTACAGTGCATAATATCATTAAACGATTCAAGAAATCTGAAGGAATTTCAGTGCGTAAAGGCCAAGGGCGCAAGCTTAAGCTAAACACCTGTGATCTTCCTTCCCTCAGACGGCACTGCATCAAGAACCACCACTCAACAATAGCTGATGCTGATATAACCACATGGGTGAGGGATTACTTTGGCAAACCTTTGTCAAGCACTACAATACAGAGTTACATGCACAAATACCACTTAAACCTTTACTGTGCAAAAAAGAAGCCTTATGTTAACCATGTCCAGAAGCGGCGTCAACTTCTCTGGGTTCGTAGGCATCTAGAATGGACCATCACACAGTGGAAATGTGTATTGTGGTCAGCTGAATCAGTATTCCAGGACGCTGTGTGCTCCAGACCACAGGCAAAAAGAACCATCCAGACTGTTATCAGCAACAAGTCCAAAAGCCAGGGTCTGTCATGGTATGGGGCTGTGTCCGTGCCCTTGGCAAAGGTAATTTACACTTCTGTAATGGCAGCATTAATGCAAAAAAAATACATTGAGATCTTAGAGCAACATATGCTGCCTTCAAGATGCATTTTTCAACAAGACAATGCAAAACCACATGCTGCACACATTACAGAGGCATGGCTGTGGAAGAAGAGGGTACGGGTACTGGACTGGCCTGCCTGCAGTCCTGACCTGTCCCCAATAGAGAATGTGTGGAGAATTTTAAAATAAAAAATGCGACAACGACGACTCCGTACTGTTGCACATCTTAAGACGTGTTTGCAGGAAGAATGGGACAAAATAAAAGCACTAAATCACTTGGTATCCTCGGTGCCAAAACGTCTTTTAAGTGTGGTGAAAAGGAATGGAATGTGTTTCAGGCATGAAATACAGGAATGGATGTTTATTAATAAATGAAATCAAGAGAATCAAGGAGAATGGGACAAAATAAAAGCTGAAACACTAAATCACTTGGTATCATCAGGGCCATATTGTCTTTTAAGTGTGGTAAAAAGTAATGGCAGCTTTACAAAGTGGTAAATGCTTTACCATCCCAACTTTTTTTCGTAATGTGTTGCAGGCCTGAAATGCAGGAATGGATGTTTATTAATAAATGAAATTAAGCAGACAGGGTTATAGGCCTTGCTCAAGGGCCCAAGAGTAGCTGCATAGCAGAGGCTGGATTTGAACCGACAATCTTCTGACTGATAGCCCAAAGCTCTACCCACTAGGCTTCCAGCTTTAATTACTGCAAAATAGATGACTAACTAAAAAAGTGTTTTTCTAGTTGCCAATTAGTCATGTATGCTCCTATATTTCAAAAACAGCTCTTACAGAGGGATAAAAAATAAACTAATAACTAAACATGAGGGTTAGACAGTGTTATGATTAATTTAAATAAAACATATGGGTCCAAAACTCCAAATATTACACCAAAACACAAACAGAAGAGAGGAGAAACTAAATATGAAATACTATGTCTGAAATACCCAGTCTATCACAGGGCAAACGCACATACACTCATACTTAGTGGGACTTCAATTAACCTGACTGCATGTCTTTGGACTGTGGAGGAAACCAGAGCACCTGGAGGAAACCCACACAGACACATGAAATACATGCAAACTCCACACAGAAAAGACTTGCTCTGTTCCACCTGGGAATCAAACACAGGACCGTCTTGCAGTGAGGCAACAATGCTACCCACAGAGCCACCATGCTGCCCTGGATCCAATTAGTTACACAATTTTAAGCTGATTCTATCTGCCAGGCAAGTTGAACTCAAATGTCTCTCTAATACAGCTTAGTTTGGTAGGCTTATATGACGAAACGTTGATCGGCTGTGTCTGATCACATACTCTGTACTTACAGATCAGTACTCGATTCACCAACAGTGCACTAATTTGACATGCTATTTAGTATAGCTGTATGTGGTTTCTGACCAACATATTCTGTAGATGTAATGAGTAGGGATGCACCGATCTAACTTTTTCAGTTCCGATACCGATCCGATACATATACTTTGCATATCGGTCGATACCCGATACCGATCCGATACCATTGTTGAATTAATAAACCGTATACTTTATCATGTGGGAAAGACTTAAGGCATCAGGATTGACTTAAACATTACTAAGTTTGCAAAACAAAATATAATTAACACAGATATAAATGTACTGAACTGCTATTTGTCAATAAAATAATAAACAATTGTGCAGGACCTTGGCACAGCATTCAAATTCAAAATAAAAAAGGCAAACTTCTTCAAATATTTTAAAATAAATTAAATGTATCAGCTGAAACTGAAGTAGTTACACAAACAGTAATCAATCTTATTTTTTAAATATGTAGTGTAAACAGTAATTCAAAATCTAGCAGCGGAAGAAGAACCTGAGAATAAACGAATACCTTGGTACAATACAATCAGTAATCAAACACTGTAAACAAGCAAACATCTAGTGCAATTCAACATATAGGGTGTGTTCGAAAAGCTAGCTCTCTCTCTACACAGACGCATTTTACGTCATCCTGTGCGCGCTCCCGAGAAGGAGGCTGTTCGAATTCTTCTCTCTTTCTCTCACAGAAAAATAAACATGGCTGACGGGGCGGACAAACGAATGGAGTTATTATCAAACGTAAATAAAATATTACTGATTTTTAACCTGTGAGTGTTTTTATTTGCAAGTTCGGGCTTGTCAGGAAATCTAACCGTTATCGGTACCTGAAGGGAGGTGTTATATTGACGTTAGCGTGCTGTGCTACCTCAATTCATTGGTTTTAATGGCAAGATGCTAAACGCGAAACCCGATGGAAGCACTGTCTAAGTAGCGCGTTCGAATAATATTGACTTATTAGAATCCTCTCTACTGAGGCAGCGTATCAGCCCCATGGATCGGCCTAATTATCCGATACCCGATCTATATCATTTTGGTAATATCGGCACCGATATCCGATCTTAATTTCGGATCGGTGCATCCCTAGTAATGAGTAGGGCTGTTAATAATCAATCAATTAACCCCTTACCAACACAGAGACTATTGTTTGATTAACACTGTCGGTTAAAAGGTTAATTGACTTCATTTTCAACAGCTGGCAGTTCATATGTGAATCAGGAGCAAAGCTGGACATCTCGCACATATTTTACTGCCACTTTTATTGCATCGGTGCTCCAATCAAATTTGGCCAGATAAAAATTTGACACCCCTAGGTGTGCATACACAGTATGTTACCAGTATGGTGTTATGCTGATGTGTGCATGCCTCTCAGGTAGGAATGTAACGATGCACCACAAGACAGTTAAAAATCGATTCACATGTGTAACGATTCAAATCGGTTTACATGTGTAATGAATAGATATTTACTTTAAACAGCAGAGGGCACTGGCTCTATTCACCTCGCCTGGTTGACGTCACTACAGGGTTGCCAGGTTCAAAATTTTCCAGCCAAATTTATTTATGTGAGGATACTTTTTTTTTTTTTTTTTTTTTTCTCCCACTTTAGTGCATCCCATTTGTGCCCGTCAATCATCCTCTCACTAATGCTGGTTCCTGCTCCTGATTGGGGAGGACGAGGCTGCTCCACGCCCCCTCCGACACGTGCACAGCAATCGAACATCTTATCACCTACACTTGACGAGTGTAGTGCAGTACAGCGCTGTGTACAGAAAGCCACACCCTCTACCGCACTCCTTTCCCATCTCCGTGCGGGCGCCACCAACCAGCCAGCAGAGGTCGTAATCGCACTAGTCTGAGAGAGAGTCCCCATCCGGCTTAATCCCGCCTCTATCTGAACAACAGGCCAATTGTTATTCATGTAGCCGCTCAGCCTAAGCCGGCAGGCAGAGCCAAGATTCAAAACGATGTATGTTTTTACCGCTGCGCCACCTGAGCAGCAGGATACTCTCTTTATTTGTATTATTCATTTATGTATGTGAGGTTCATTTTAAAATTTTATTTCAGTTTCTTTTTTAGACAAACAGTGAATGTGCAGCATTGTTTTGCATAGTTTGTACCTACCTCAGAATTAAAGTTTAGATAAATAAAAGATAAGAACAAATACAGTATTGTATTTTATTTTTTTAAGAGAAATAATAAAAGGAAACTTTGTCATAATTAGTCTTCAATTTCATTGAAAAAATCGTATAGTGAACTCAGTATCGTGAATCGCATCGCATCATGGGTAGAGTGTATCGTTACATCCCTACTCTCAGGTGCATCTACTGTAGGAAGACCACGCTGCCAGAGTAATTAAGTAATATTAAACTTTGGTTAAAAAGATCATTGTAAATGCTAATGTTTTTTCTACATCACTGCCACATAACTTTGGATGCAATAATGCCAAAAGCCTTTATGAAATGAAATTCAGTGTGTGTAACATTTGTATGCATTGTTATAAGTTGACGATGAACCTTTGACTAATAACAGTTGAGTACTGGTTATCAGAACTTGGCAAATATTCTTAGAGCTGCACTTTACAACATTCGCTGAGCTGTAAAATACTCTAACCTCTGACTCCAAATCTACTATCTATTTAGTTTTCTCTGACCCAGCTTGTAAGCAATATTTTCTTGAGCAATCTCCAGTTGACACAGATTCTTCTTTCTTGAGCTTCTATGGTTGCTGTGACAACTTTTATTGCATTAAAGCCTTTGGGTTCCATCTTGCCAAAGGATCAAGTAGCTGATTAATTTGTGCCAAACTGCTTCTTTTATTTGCTCTTGAATCTCTCCCTTTGTTTTTTCCTCCTTGATTTTTAAGGATCAGCCATAACATTAAAACCACCTCCTTGTTTCTACACTCACTGTTCATTTTATCAGCTCCACTTACCATATAGAAGCACTTTGTAGTTCTACAATTACTGACTGTAGTCCTTTTGTTTCTCTACATACTTTTTTACCCTGCTTTCATGCTGTTCTTCAATGGTCAGGACTCCCACAGGACCACCACAGAGCAGGTATTATTTGGGTGGTGGATCATTCTCAGCACTGCAGTGACACTGACATGGGGGTGGTGTGTTAGTGTGTATTGTGCTGGTATGAGTGGATACGACACAGCAATGCTGATGGAGTTTTTAAACACCTCACTGTCACTGCTGGACTGAGAATAGTCCACCAACCAAAAATATCCAGCCAACAGCGCCCCATTGGCAGCGTCCTGTGACCACTGATGAAGGTCTAGAAGATGACCAACTCAAACAGCAGCAATAGATGAGCGATCGTCTCTGACTTTACATCTACAAGGTGGACCAACTAGGTAAGAGTGTCTAATAGAATGGACAGTGAGTGGACACGGTATTTAAAAACTGCAGTGCTAACACACCACCACCACGTCACTGCAGTGCTGAGAATGATCCACCACCTAAATAATACCTGCTCTGTGGGGGTCCTGACCATTGAAGAACAGCATGAAAGCAAGCTAAAAAAGTATGTAGAGAAACATGGAGTACAGTCAGTAGTTGTAGAACTACAAAGTGCTTCTATATGGTAAGTGGAGCTGATAAAATGGACAGTAAGTGTAGAAACAAGGAGGTGGTTTAAATGTTATGGCTGATCGGTGTATGCTGCCATGTCTTCAGTGGGTAAACAAAGTACAAGTGCCTGGCTGTCTACATGACCTTGGGAAAAATAGGATTCGTCAGACCGTTAAAGCCTGCAACTGTTTAGACCCAAACACATTTTGGGGAGTTCTAATGTTATAGCTTAGCGGTGTTATGTTTGTTAATCTGACTTGTACTGTCTGTCAATCCTGCAGAATTTAGTCAAGGACGGTCCAAAGCATGGGCTGCAAAATAAGGGAGGGCTGGGCGGTACCAGAACCCCAGCCCCATAATAACCCAATCACTATTTGTGGCAGAAAAACAACGGCCACCAGAGAAAAACATTGGAACAAACCCAACTGGGAAGAGGACGCAGGGACTCTTGAAGATCAACACTGGATGGGATGAACTACTTAGGTATGTAAATAATATTCAGACCCAATGTTAACATCATCAATACTTTTATTACATTTTAAAAGTTATCGTAACACTTTTTTGTATCTGAAAGTGTTTAAAGACAACATCTAGGTACAGATGGAACTAAGCCATGTGGGTCTTGTATCTGGACCTTGTCATTCGTTTGCATTTCTTTCCATAAATTGTGTTCACCTGTGTCTCATTTCCTACTATCAATCTGTGTATTTGAACCCTCTGTGTTTTCAGAGTTCTGCTGTGATTTTTCATGGGAAAATTTTGAACAATCTTCTCCTAGTTGCTTGTTTTCTCTCTTTCTGAGACTCCCCTGGTTGTGACCTTTGCCTTGTATTTCCCTGTTTCCAATTATGCATATGTCTTGTTTGACCCTGTGTGCCGGCGTACTGACGCCTGCTTTAGATAATGACCATGATGAGCCTCCAAGCTAAAAAAAAAACAAAAAAACTAAAGCTACTAAAATATGAAAAACGTTTAATATTTGTAATGAAGAGTTTGTAATGGTAAACAACTAATGAAAACCAAAACCTTTGTGCTACGGATTATTAGTGATGAAATGTGATTTTCTTTCACTAATGGCATTCATTATGTCTTTGGAATAAAGCCATGTTTATACTTTTACTTTAGTGCCAAAATGAATAATCAGTGTGTTTTGAAAGCAACATACTAATAATGTTATGGTTACATTTCATCGCACGACTGGATGCATCCTTCATAAAGAAGGCAGACCTACACCGATCAGCCATAACATTTAAACCACCTCAATCTACACTAACTGTCCATTTTATCAGCTCCACTTACCATATAGAAGTACTTTGTAGTTTTACAATTACTGACTGTAGTCCATCTGTTTCTCTGCATGCTTTGTTAGCCTCCTTTCATGCTGTTCTTCAATAGTCAGGACTCTCCCAGGACCCCCACAGAGCAGGTATTATTTGGGTGGTGGATCATTCTCAGCACTGCAGTGACACTGACATGGTGGTGGTGTGTTAGTGTGTGTTGTGCTGGAATGAGTGGATAAGACACAGCAATGCTGATGGAGTTTTTAAACACCTCACTAACCCTGCTGGACTGAGAATAGTCCACCAACCAAAAATATCCAGCCAACAGCACCTTGTGGGCAGCGTCCTGTGACCACTGATGACGGTCTAGAAGGTGACCAACTCAAACGGTATTTAAAAACTCCAGCAGCGTTGCTGTGTCTGATCCACTCATACCAGCACAACACACACTAACACACCACCACCATGTCAGTAACACTGCAGTGGTGACGATGATCCACCACCCAGATAATACCTGCTCTGTAGTGGTCCTAGGAGAGTCCTGACCATTGAATAACAGCATATAAGGGGGCTAACAAAGCATGCAGAGAAACAGATGGACTACAGTCAGTAATTGTAGAACTACAAAGTGCTTGTATATGGTAAGTGGAGCTGATAAAATGGACAGTGAGTGTAGAAACAAGGAGGTGGTTTTAATGTTATGGCTGATCAGTGTATAACTAAGGCCCTACCTAGTTATATGGAACATAGACACTGACTAAGAAGTAGATCTACAAATTCAAATGTTATTTACTGTTGGGTTTCCAAATAACAGCAATTGTTTAAATAATGCATTTTAATAGCTAATGGCACCTAACATTACAGTTTATATAAAGACATCTGGTCACTGTCAGTAAGAAGATGAATATTTGACCTGTGTCCATGTAAGTCTTCTTTGTAAACTTGTTTTATCACCATCAATTCTGAAGATTTCATCTTTGCTACAGTTACAACAACAGTAAAGTGTATGTTAGCAAGCATACACTCACTTTATTCTTGTGGACCCAGACATGATCTCATAAGATCTGTAGTATATCTTTCAAAAGTTGCTCATGAATTGTTGTGACACCCACACGTTTTCTAAACCCATAATAATTGTTTGCATCTATTTACAATTTATAACACATGGAGTTAGAAACCTGTGCATGTAGCTTCTGACAACCACAAAAACAGAGATTTTAAAATGTGCCTTGTGCAGCCATGCCTAGAGAGTGCCTCTTAATGTCCTTATAAATAAGGTGAAATAAGAACTCTACTTTACTACCCAAATTAAATTTCAAGGTACATGGACTTTGCTATGCTAATGATTACTGTAAATGCTATGAACAATATACCTGCATCTAAATTGTATCCAGTGACAGCCATAATGCAGTAACACAAACAGTTTTATGTGCCATTACTTCTAAGGTTGAACGAAACAGTTACAGGTCACCGTGGTTAAAGGAATTTACGTCTTGGCCTACAGGTTAAAAACCACTTTGATAGGCCGTTAAGAACAAAAACAAGTACTTTGTTCTTGTCAGTTACAGGTAAGATGATTATACATAAAAGTAAATGCAACACAGATCCTTTTAAACCAGGAATGCTCTCTGCTACTTCACTATGTGACATTTATTTTGTGTTTTACTAAAAAAACGTGAAGACTCTCCTAGTTAAATGAATACACAAGTGCAAATACACTATGTAGAAAAAAAGTTTGTGGACACCTGACCTTGAGCTTGTTGGATAGTCCATTCCATGAGCAGCAGCTCAGTGGATAATTAGTGGTTCAAGCCCAACTACTGCCAGTGTAAGGTATTAGGGCTAGGACGAAACAAGAGGGGGCGGACACACGCAGAGATGTCAAACAAACATTTATTGGTAAGAACAAAACAAGACGTGGTACACAAGACAACCACATGACCTATGCTAACTGCTAAGCTAACTGCTAAACTAAATGCTAATGGCACGCACACACATGCAAACTGAATCACTGAGTAAAGAGTCAGAAACGACTCTTTTCAAACGAATTATTCACTGGAATCAAATCAGGGAGCTGTGCTCTTATCTATGGTAAAGAGTCATTCGTTATGCTTACACAAATTAATCAGTTAATTTGTGAAAGAGATTCATTCGTGGTTCAAGCCTTGAAAAACAGATGTATAAACCAATTAGAGCTTCCGAATTCAGATTTTGGGCAGAATTTCAATCTCCCTCTTCATTGGTTTCAGTTTTTTACCCTATAGGAGGATAAACACAGTTGAAAATGTATTTATATATTCTGGAAATATTCTGGAAACATATAAGGTGGCCTTCAAGAAGAAAAACAAGGTGATTATATCCCTAATGGAACAACACACGGAAATAAATTTGATACGCAATTTGAGGAACAGAAGCTCAGGTACGCAGCGGTTATGATTTTATGCTGCTGTGTGGTTGATCTGGGTTGTTTAACATGCGCTTTTATTTTGCAATGATAGCAAAGCATTATTAAATACTGAACTTTTTCAGGATTTTTTTTAATGCTCATTTATTTAAAGTAAAGCGGACAGCATAAATGTGATTGTGAGATTCTGCTGGTTTGTTTAATATAAATATTGTTAATATTAATACAAGTATAGCCTGTAATAATACAAAATATAAACAATGTAATTCTGTCATAAGCTAAAATACAGGCAGTGGTCTGCCACTGTACTTTAAGTTTACATTATATCATATCGTATATCGCCACTTCTCAAAAGCATACCGAGATATTAGTTTTTTTAGTCATATCACACAGCTTTAATCTAAACATACAAGGAACCTAACTAAAGCTAAACTAAATGCTAAACACTAAACATACATTAACAAAGATAAACAAACTAGACTAGGACAAGACATGAACATGACTGAACTAGACTTCTAAGAATAAACGAACAAGAACATGAACATGAACAAACAAGCTAACTGGACCAAACTGACAAAATGAGCAAGAAACCCCACACCCCACACCCCATATGACCACATCATATCAAAATAGTCTCCAATGATCCCCAGCTACTTGCTTATATGCTCAGAGCATTAGCAGGAGTGCAGGCCACACTTAATGCAAGGGGGCCAAACTGTTGCCACAGAGTTGGTAGCACATCTAATTTTTTTACACCTATCAGCAATAGGTCTGGTTAAACATTACAATTATAAGAGACGTTTACGTTTACGTTTTCGGCATTTAGCAGACGCCTTTATCCAAAGCGATTTGTTTCAGTATACAGTTTCAGTATACAGTCTGAGCAATTGAGGGTTAAGGGCCTTGCTCAAGGGCCCAACAGCAGCAACCAGGCAGGGGTGGGGCTTGAACCAGCAACCTTCTGATTACTAGTCCAGTACCTTAACCACTAGGCTACGGCTTGCCCACAGACGTCCACATACTTTTGGCCATACACTGCAGCATTGTTGGATCTACATGGGCTAAACAGCAGAAGATTGTAAGTGGGAAATGCTATTCAAAGCTGTCAGAGGAGGCCTGTGTTCTGTTCTATTTATTCTGCAGAGGGTATCCAAATGATTATTTATGTTAAGCCAGGGCAAGCAGAGGACAAGTTTGGATGCAGTAAATTGGCACTGTGACTTTCACAGGAAAAAGCAAAAAGAGTGAATACAGGAGGGGGAATTACGTTTCAGGGAAGATAAGTGATGAAGAACCCGTCTAGCCAGCTATTTCAGTTATCACGGGAATAACAAAGTGTTCCAAAATTTCTCAACTATGCTTATTTCAGTGGTGGGAACGGTGTAAATGTACTGAATAAAAATGTGTATGAGACTGTGAGTGAATTTTTGTAACATTATGTTAAATGTAATAAAAAAATTGATAATCTGGCAGTTATACACTGATCAGTCATAACATTAAAACCACCTCCTTGTTTCTAAATTCACTGTCCATTATATCAGCTCCACTTACCATATAGAAGCACTAAGTAGTTCTACAATTACTGACTGTAGTCCATCTGTTTCTCTGCATACCTTGTTACTCTCCCAGGACCACCACAGAGCAGGTATTATTTAGGTGGTGGATCATTCTCAGCACTGCAGTGACACTGACATGGTGGTGGTGTGTTAGTGTGTGTTGTGCTGGTATGAGTGGATAAGACACAGCAGCGCTGATGTTGTTTTTAAACACCTCACGGTCACTGCTGGACTGAGAATAGTCCACCAACCAAAAATATATCCAGCCAACAGTGCCCCGTGGGCAGCGTCCTGTGACCACTGATGAAGGTTTAAAAGATCAAACAGCAGCAATAGATGAGCGATCGTCTCTGACTTTACATCTACAAGGTGGACCAACTAGATAAGAGTGTCTAATAGAGTGGACAGTGAGTGGACACAGTATTTAAAAACTCCAGCAGCGCTGCTGTGTCTGATCCACTCATACCAGCACAACACACACTAACACCCCACCACCATGTCATTGTCACTGCAGTGCTGAGTAGAGATGTACCGATCGGGGTTTTTGGCACCGATTCCGATCTCTGATCTCCTTTCAGGGACATCGGCCAATAGCCGATTCCGATCGGGGGGTGGGGGGGGGGGGGGGGGGGGTTTAGAAGTAAATAAAATAAATAAACTTAAAAAGAGCCTCACAGTGAAGATAAACCAGAGCAGCGCGTGTGTGTGTGTTTGTGCCTTTAGAAGAGACGCTTTGTTCACAGTATCGCTATAAGTGATTCATTGATTCATGAGTTGATTCGTTTTTATGTGAAGTGTAAGTTTCTCTTCTCAGTTATCTCTCCGTGTTTACTGTTATTAATTAAATGTCGTGGTTTTAAATAAACACCAGCTACTACAGAACATTCTGTGTGACTCTCTTACATTAAAAAGCTTAATTAAAAAGCTTAATTAAACTGCTATTACCACAGATCTGTAACCGACCGTCAGACTCGTTCCGTCTAAGGAGCTAAAAGTGTTCTGATCCTAAAAGTTCAGCAGATGATCCTGAACTAACGAATTTGCTAATGAATAAACTTTTGCCTCCGATTGGCTCTGTAACGTTTTCTGTTCTCATCTACATCACAAGTAAGAACCGCTTACGATTTACCAAAGTGAACCAGGAGTTTATATAATGTGCTGATAGAATCGACTCAGATGTGACCGGGTTGAATTATCTATTTAAAGTAAATATTACAATCAGCAAAATTACATCGTATGTTAATGATGTTATTTTAGGTCATGAAGAGCTTTCACGATGGTTTCTGTACGATGGTTGATGAATGGTGATGTGATGGTTGGCGCTTCGTAGCTCAAAGTCTGGATCAATCCACTGAGCTGTTAACTTAACGTGGTCTTTATATATCACACGATCGGATCGGCTACTTTTAGGAAATATCGCCGATCGCCGATAGCATATTTTGATTAAAAATCGGCCGATACCGATTCATAGCCGATCGATCGTCCCATCTCTAGTGCTGAGAATGATCCACCACCCAAATAATACCTACTCTGTGAGGGTCCTGACCATTGAAGAACAGAATAGTAGGTTAAAAAAAGTATGTAGAGAAACAGATGGACTACAGTCAGTAATTGTAGCCATAAAAAGTGCTTCTATATGGTAAGTGGAGCTGATAAAATGGACAGTGAGTGTAGAAACAAGGAGGTGGTTTTAATGTTATGGCTGATCTGTCTATTTTATTTAATGAAACATACACTGCCTCACTCCAGTCATATCGATAAAATAAGGATTTATTGACCATAAAGGAACTGTTACATAAACTAGAGGTAAATAAAATATAATTTTCTTGGGCATGAAAGACTTAGACTTGTTGTCTTCTGGTATTATAGCTCAATAAAAGTAAACATAAACTGATTGTAATAAAGTGAAACATTTAAGAGTGTTTATTTCATCATGTTTTTATTACAGAATGGAGTCAATTGCTATTACTTTACCCTGAATTAAAAAACCTAATTTAATTAATTTAATTGATTTTCCCATTCATGCTGCCAGTAGTAAGTGTAAAACCCCTCTTTTTAAAGCAGTTAATTTTTTATAACATACAGAAACTCATTTGTTGCATTTTATTTTTGTACTGTAGCTATAGACAAAAATGTATGTCTAGCTGCTGTAGCCACCACATAGATGTCAATGTTCTTAAAAGTATAACGGCCCGCCAGCTGGGCACCTACACTTGACGTTAATGTCTGCCACAGACATGATTGGCTGACATCTGCTGGATGAATTCCTCATCACTGCTGCAGCTAAGGCCTTGCTGGCTGTTTGAGATGGAGAATAATGTAGCGCAGTGCGTGACTCCCCGTACACAACACTGGTACACCTTGTGCAGGTAAAAAGAAGCAGTTGTCAACTGCACTTATGTCAGGGGGGGCATGTGTTAGGTATGGCCCTTCTCGGCCAGGGTAGGGGTCTGCAGCAGTTGAGGAGGGTAACTGTGTACCAGTGTTTCCCAACCTTTTTTGCACCACGGACCGGTTTCATATAAGATATCATTTCACGGACCGGCGGGGGAGAGACGATTTAATAATATTCCTCACAAAAGATGTAAAATGAGCTGTTTTTGCAGCAACGAGACGCTGCTCCCACCTAGGGGTGACAATAAGACAATAACACCCAAAATAGAAGCAGTGAAACTGCCTTTCTAGCAATCTCTAATTATTTATTCTTACTGTGCAGTCTGGTAATAAATAGCCCGTGGACTGGTACCGGTGGTTGGGGACCACTGCTGTATACAACTAGATTGGGAGAAGGAAAAAACGCATAGCTAAAATTTCAAAAAGTGTAAAGAGCCCACATATTGTACAGATTGGCAGTGTAGCTTGGTTACACATTATGTCCTCCTGCCCTGCCAAATATTTCTGGCAGAGCGGTATGGAGGCAATTTGACATTTCAGTTCCTCGTAACTGACTATAACCTGCATCTCACTGAGCGTTAATTCTATGCAGGTGGCAGTATTTCTGTTTGTCACGGTTCCTTTGTTGAAAAACTCGTTTTCGCTTGGAACCATGATGCCGTGTTCAATCTGGTCTGGTTTTCTGCTAACACACTTTTGTCTTTTTCTGGGAACTCAGCCGTATTGTAGCACTCTGCATGAGTCACAAGAGACGCCGTGAGAGCTGCCCCAGAGGGTGCATGATGGCCCTTTTCTGGATTGAACCCTACTTTTAAACTCACTCTGGGCTAAGGCTGTGTCACTTGGTCGGGTGGGGTTCTGCACATGCATTGCTTGTTCAGGGTTTTGTTTTCCTGTCCTCGTTTTCCAACTAAATTGTTGCAAATGGTCTCACCAGCTTGCTATATTGTGACAACCAGTTTTAATGTCTATGCTATCCCTTTCCTATCCACTTTCCCTGTTGCAGGCTGCATTTTGGCCAATGCTTTTATGTTTGTTTTACCTTGTAGCTTCTGGCACATCACCACTGATGACCTGCCTCATTACAAATGCAGTCCCTAATTTTCAGTTTAACACTGCTAAACTAGCTGTTTGTTTGTTTATTAGGATTTTAATGTCATGTTTTACACTTTGGTTACATTCATGACAGAAACGGTAGTTACTCATTACACAAGAGGTTAATCAGTTCACAAGGTTATATCGAACAGTCATGGACAATTTAGTGTCTCCAATTCACCTCACTTGCATGTCTTTGGACTGTGGGAGGAAACCGGAGCACCCGGAGGAAACCCACGCAGACACGGGGAGAACATGCAAACTCCACACAGAAAGGACCCAGGCCGCCCCACCTGGGGATTGAACCCAGGACCTTCTTGCTGTGAGGCGACAGTGCTACCCACTGAGCCACCGTGCCGCCCACTCAACTCTAGCTAATATAGAGCCAATTGAGGGAATCCTAACTGACTTCACACTGGCTACAAACTGCTCTATGTATGGCACAATACGTTGGATCCAATTCTGTGCACTAAGGAAGAAATTGGGGAGAAATTTGGGTGCACAGTTAATAGCAAAGCAGGAATTTTAAATATGGTACTGAAACATCTGTTTTGTTTTACAGTTTTTGCTTAATAGATGTCTTCCTGTTTAAACAGATAGCATCGGTTTGGTCATCAATGGGTAGAAATAACTACCTGGAGGTGTTTAGAAGTGTGTAGGTCAAAATAATGTCTTACTTTTAAGGTCTCTAAAATTGGAAGGCCAGCATAACAAAGAAAATCTGTAATATTTTTTACTTGCTAATACCATGCGCTACCACTATGGCTTTATTGAATTCCAATGGTGCAGTGGGTAGCGCTGTCGTCTCACAGCAAAAAAGGCCTGTGTTCGATTCCCTGGTCCTTTCTTGAGTATTTTACCTCCTTTTTCTCCCAATTTAGCGTAGCCAATCCGCTGCTGGGGACCCCAACGGCGTCCAAGGAGGGTGTAAACTGATCATCCATAACATTAAAACCACCTCCTTGTTTCTA